>NC_141087.1:24092838-24270338 GCF_041138505.1 Cibotium barometz
CGGTAGAGCAATTGGTAAAGCGTGTGTGTGTTTGGGGTAAGGTCTCGTGATCGAGTCTTACTTCCAGCTCTCATTCGTAAAGACAGCTCTCATTCGTAAAGACACAATTTGGTACAAATAAAATTCTCGCATAAGAAAAAATCATTCAAAATTGGAGGATTAGGAAGATGGGAAGTTTGTGGTGGAGGGGGAACCAGGAGAAAGGGGGGCAACAAAATAGTATACCATCTCTGACAATGGACAAAATACGCCCACTTTCCCGGGCCTTCAAGGGGAGATTCCCTTATGGAGAAGTCCATGACTAGCAGTCAAAAGCATTCATTGCTGGGCCATAAGTGAGCAGCCTTTGTTTATCAACTAGCGCGTATACCAAGAAAGGTATGTTTGTGGGGCTTCTTTGAAGTTCAAAGTGTCGAGTTGTCAACCTTTATAAAGCTTCCCACCGTCCCACGCTGAATTGATATAGGGCTAGTCGCTCGTGGAATGTCAAGAGGCATACCACAGTCGCCTTATATGGGCTATGCCCCTCTTCTACGACAGTCTTTTGCATGCCTTCATAGTGGATTCTCTCAATCCCCGTTGCCAGAAGCAGAAGAGAGAGAGCACAGCCCTTTATCACGTCCATAGTTTGGTGATTCTTGTTCGTGTGTGTTTTTGATTAGGGTTAGCCCTACGCTCTTATGCTTAATTGTGTGTGTGTGTGTGTTTGATTAGGGTTAGCCCTTTATCACGTCCATAGTATTGTGATTCTTGTACTCGGTAGCTTTCGTGTGTGTGTTTGATTAGGGCTAGCCCTTTATCATGGCCGTAGTTTTGTGATTCTGTACTCGGTAGCTTTCGTGTGTCTGTTTGATTAGGGTTAGCCCTTTATCGCGTCCATATTTTTGTGATTCTTGTACTCGGTAGCTTTCGTGTGCGTGTTTGATTAGGGTTAGCCCTACGCTCTTATGCTTAATTGTGTGTATAGAGCCGTCTGCTCTTATGCTTGTGTGTGTGTTTATTAGGGCTCACCCTATGTCGCTGATCTTATGCTTGTGTATATGGGTTAGGGCTAGCCCTGTTCGTGCGTGTTGATTAGGTTCAGCCCTATGCTCAGTGTCTATGGGTTAAGGAGCAGGGATTCCGCTAGGCTCTTTATTGCTTGTGTTTAACTCTGCGCTCCTCTGCTGGATTAGGGTTACCCCTATGCGCATTGGTTAGCTCTTGATTAGGGTCTGGATTTAGAGATGTTTGATTAGGGCTGATCAATTATGGCTATATCTGATTGGAGCCTTAATGATCAGCATTATAGCCCTGTTTTTTGGTCGTGTGGAATCTGTGGACATACATCTATTTTGATTAGTATATATTAAGTTATATTCAATTAAACTAATGTAGCGTTATGGAAAATTAGGGCTGTGCTCTTCTCTTTTCTGGTGCTGGCTGTGGTGAAACGAATTAACAATTGCCGATTGTGTGGCTTTCCGAGTTCTGTGCGCCTAACCTGAAAATGATTGGGGTAAGGTTTAACAGTGCAGTTTATTGATTAATGCAGCGCTATGTTTTAGGTTTAATATATGTAAGTGCAGTTTATTTATTAATGCAGCTCTATGTTTTGCAGGTATCGTGAGCCTGGCAACACCTACATAATATATATTCTCCTATTTCTTTTAATTGTTTATTTACTGTTCCTGTCTAGAATTTGTGTTGATAAGCACCGTTATAATTAATGAATGATGGATTAGAGGACGCGTAGTTCTGTGCGAATTCGAAGTAATAAATATCGGCCACCCTACTGCCTGTTTTTGTTAATTCTTCATTACTCTTAATGCGATGTTAAATAATATCGTCCATGGAATTGTCGTCTGGGTGTCTCTCTGTTTCTGTCCGCGAGCTTCTCTCTCTCGTTCTCCTGTCTCTCCTCCTTTCTATGTTAGAGTCTCTCTCTCTCTCTCAAGTACTCTCTTTCTCGCGCTCTCTCCCTCTCTCTCTCTCTCAAGTACTCTCTCTCTCGCGGGGACGTGCCCTCCTCTCTCTGGTGTGCGCACTCTCTGTCTCTCTCCTGTAGAGTTTTTTTTCTCTCTCTCTCTCTCTCTCTATATAGTTTTTCTTTTTGGGACCCTATCTTTTGCGCAGACTCTCTCTCTCTCTCTCTCTCTCTCTCTCTCTCTCTCTCTCTCTCTCTCCCCCCTCGGGGACTCGCGCGCTCGCTCTCTTTCCCTCTCATGCGCTCTCTCTCTCTCTCTATCTCTCTCTCTCTCTCTACGAACTGACCCTCTCTCCCTCCATCAACTGGGCTCCATTGACGTGGGTGAAGTTGAACTCGTGTTTGTTTGCAGTTATAGTCTAATTTTCTTCTATTTTTAATGGGTGGAGTTTGCGCAGTGTGGAGTCTGGACCACCATATTGGATCTGCGGCGAGGCAAGGAAAACAGAACAATCGACAAAACTCTGACAGGTTGCAAAGCGGGTTCTTGTACGCACTTGAAACTGGGGCGGCTGCAGCAGGAGCAGCAGCAGGCTGCGACCACCACCAACTAGCTGCATCTAGCAAGGCTCGAACTTGCCTCCAAGCTTAGTTATTTTTTTGTGAAAATGTATATTTGTGTGATATTCCTGCAGGCCCCTTCACAATTGTCGCATTCTTCATCGCGTTCCCCACCCTGCCACCTCCAATCAGATAATCACAATTGTCGCATTCTTCATCGCGTTCCCCACCCTGCCACCTCCAATCAGATAATCACAATTGTCGCATTCTCCATCGCGTTCCCCACCCTGCCACCTCCAATCAGATAATCGATAAACGATTTCATTTTTCTAATTACCAATCTGCAAAGGCTTTTGTATCAGTTTGTCAACCGTGTCGCTTTGTCTCTATGCCCATTTTCTACGCCTAACGACAGCCTTGATTTCGAATAGCTTTGAATTATTATTCTGATGTACATTGTTTTGAACCTATCGGCATGTCTCAATCACCTTTACTTAGATTTCTCAAAATATCTTCAATTGCTCTACAACGCTTTATTTACTGTATACAGACAAATAATATGTAGTGTATTTATTTCGTGTCGGAAAATTGTAAGTATATAATTTATGCATGTATTTACCCTATGTGTTTATTGATGTATTGATTTATTTATTCATGGATCGATGTCATTGTGTAATTATTCCAATCGTATCTCTGAATGGGAGATTTGAGCTTAGGAAACCCATATGAAACATGAGAGTTTATAAAATCACTAAATTATAAAAAGACAATTTGTTTTTTTTAATAAACCACCTACCATTCTGGTTTATACTTTTTGTTGTGACCTCAACGTATTAAGTTAAAAAAAGTGGACTGCATTCAAATCAGTATCATACAAGAAATATTCAAATCAGTAGCATACAAGAAATATTCATGAAAAACTTCAAAGATTCTAATAATTCAATTCACTCTTGAAAGTTGACACAAAAACAATATTGGGCCTATTAAGTTTCATAGGCGAAATCACTGCCCTCCATGTCTACCTTTATTCTCTCTTATACACTTCCATCATCGGCTGTGGACATGTATATGAAAGTATTACTAGTATGCATAAAGGGCTCTATGCATAAAGAGGCATCTATGCATAGAGAGCTCTATGCATAAAGACGCCTCTATGCATAGAGATATTATGTATAAAAGGCCTATATGCATGCATATTAGAGCATACACATATATCTAATATGCATGCATGCATATGTATGCTCTACACATGTATAATAGAGCATGCAAAGCTCTAATATGCATGCATAGGGCATGTATAGAGAATACATATGTTATATGTATGTATATTAGAGCTATGCATGCATAGAGAATACATATGTTTTATATATATATTAGAGCTATGTATGCATAGAGAATACATATGTTCTATGCATGCATATTAAAGCTACACATACTCTACATGTGCTCTAGTTTGCATGCATGCATATGTATGCTCTATGCATGTTCTAAGTATGCTCTAATATGCATACATACACCATGTAAAGCTCCAATAATATGCATGCATAGAGAATGCATAAAAGGCTTCTATGCCTATACTCTATGATTGTAGGTCTTCTTTGTTTTGGTCCAACACCCTACCCTTCCTATTGAGGTAAGATCTGAACCTTAAACCCTACTCTATGATTATAGGTCTTTTTTGTTTTGGTCCAATACTCTACCCTTCCTATGCATTACCTCTACTCTATGATTGTAGGTCTTCTTTGTTTTGGTCCAACACCCTACCCTTCCTATTGAGGTAAGATCTAAACCTGAAACCTTTTCTACTCTATGATTGTAGGTCTTGTTTGTTTTGGTCCTTTGTAACCTATTTATATAATATAAAGTTGGTTGTATGCTTTGTGTTGGATAGAGCGAGAGAGAGACAAAGAGATCGAAGGAAGAGCATGTGTGTACCAGTCTTATAATTTTTACAATCTTGATTAGAGAGAGAGAGAGAGAGAGAGAGAGAGAGAGAGAGAGAAAGAGAGAGAGAAGGAAGAGAATGTGTGTTCTAGTCTTAAAATTTTTACAATCTTGGGCATTTCTTGATGTAGTGACCATGCAGCACAGGCTATGCAATCTTGGGCATTTCTTATGTAGTGACCATGCACAGGCTATAAAAAAGACAAAATAAAGGCTTTCTAGCACTTTGCAGTGTTGTTCATGTTAAATGGATATTTTTCTTTGAAAGTTTCATCAAAACCTAAAAGGACTTTATGAGATAAAGAAAGACCAGAAGCAAGCATGGTAGAGGGATGGATGATGCAAGGGTCTCTTGTGTATATCTTAGACATCTCTCCTAAATAGATCCTTCCATGCCACGATTGTGGAGTAATGATAAGAATGAACAACTAATCGCTAATGTGCCATAAGAAAAAGGAAAGGCAATGAAGAATGGATGAAGAATTATGCCAAAAGGTGAATACATTGTGCATTCTAAATAGTCCTATCATCGAGAAGTGGATTGTGAGATATAAAGATGCAATCAATAGACAAAAGGACACTTGCTATTTTCACTCGGCTTAGAACCTCTCCCAAATGTGATCAATATAGAATGGCTTCATAAGGAAATACCAATGGCATCAAAAAATGGAGAGATGATTACAATAGAAGAGCATGAGTATGCGTGAGGATGTGACCCTCAAGTAAGTATATTCTTCATCTCTATCTCATGCTTTAATTGTTATATACCTTGTTTAATGCATCATACTAAATATCATGCTTTTATTTAATGTTAGTACAAAATAGAATGCAATATGGTAAGAGGGAAAGCACTGTCACACGAAGCATGTGAATTCTAAAAGAAACACATTTGATTGTAGTGTGATGGCAACTTTTAAATAAGAAAGTCGAGCTACTAGACATGATACCAATGTGATAGAGGACAATCTTGAGTATTGTGGAACTATTCAAGATATTTTTGAGGTTGGGTTTAGAGCATTTAGTCTATTTATCTTTGATGCGTCAAATGGTTCAAGGTGCTATATAGAGATGCTCAAGAAACCATGAAGAAACATCCAAATGGGCTTTTTCGAATTGATTCCACCAAGTTTTGGACGTACTACCTCAACACTATCAACAGGTTAGTAACCCAACCAATCACCCGTAAATCATGATGTAGTATAATGAAAGTGTAACACCTTTGCTTTGTGATTTTATATTAATATGTTTCATGCCAATCGAATTGATTTAAAGTGGTGGTAGTTATATAAGTTTCCCCCCATTCAAAACGTATCTTTCAAGATCAAGATATTGAGGCCAACTCTCTAGATGAGGTGCAAGTACTATCTCAAATTGACTCATTGGAAGAAGACTATGATGAAAATGAAGAAAAAAATTTAGAGGCTGATTAAGAGCATGAGGAACATCAATCCAAAGAAGATGATGAGTCACCTATTGATAATGACAATGCTTTATTGAATAATGATTGTGATATTGATATGGAACCCCGTATTTTCATTGAGCTTCCATTAGATATAGAGAATGATGAGGCAACAAAAATGAATCTATTACAAGATGGGATAGATTCATGATCTTGATATTGTTTATGTAATTATTTCCCTTCAAAAGTTTTTAAGTATCTTTCTTTTTGTTTTTCAAACATGGCTTTAAGGGTTTCGAAGGATGTCATCATTTTCTGTATGTTTGTGACATGTATAACCTAATATCAATCTTCAATAACTGTGTAGTAGCATTATTTTGCTACTATTATCACTGTCCCGCAGTGAAATTTTGCTGCTGAGCAATAAAAATAGTAGCAAAATAAAGCTATTCAGCAACAAAATTCACTGCCCAGCAATAAAATTTTGTTGTATTTTCGCTACCAAGCAATGAAATTTTACAGTGAAGAGTGTTGTTATTTCACTATTGAGAGTAGCAACAAAAAGCCCCGACATATCGAAGGCCTCGATTCTTCTCTGCCCCCGATGTGTTGTAGTGATAGGCACTCAGAATTTCATCATGAGGATCAAGTTCTTGATGACTTTCAAGATAATCCTTTTTAAGACATAGATGTTTGGTTAAGTGATGAACTTGTCACAATGTTACAAATGAGAAAGAATGATACTTTAGAGTAAATATGGAATGACCTATAAAATGAAGATGAGTTGCCACGTTCCAAAGACTTATAAATATTTCTTTTAAGGACTTCTTAAGAAAGTTTCTTTAAGATTTCTTGGATAATTTGTTTATTCATTCACTACAACAGAATGAGGGTCTAGCAATGAAAATAGCATTGCTTTTATAACTACAAGGGCATGGAGATGTTGGGCTTATGTCGCTGATATTTTCGCTCTACAATGGGATAGCTGCTCAGCAATAAGAATAGCAGCAGTGAGATTTCACTACTGTGAAATTACACTACTCAAGAGCGAAATTGCACTCTTTAGCAAGCAGTGATCCAATCACCTAAAAAAAAAGCTAGGGTAGACTAGGGAGTCATCACAAAACTCCCCAATCTGTCCCAGCTTTTTTGTTTTTAATATAGATACAATAAAACTTCTTCAATACATCAAGTTCAAGTCATCGACACATATAATGAAAAACTTTACAAATTTGAAAAAAAAAAGACAATTGCAATTCATACTTGTCAAATGTCATAATTCTACAATACTTGGCAAAATTACATAAGTGCATGAGTTCAGAAAGGTCATATACAAATTAGAGAATAATGAAAATCTATGGAGTTAGGGACTGCATTGAGGGGTCCACATCACATGCATTTCGATTATTATTGTTCCTTGCAGCTCCACACTCTTCTCTCACATTTCCATTACTTCTTGCTTGCACATTTGTACCACTGTTTCTAGTAACATGGTTTGTAGTAACATGCTCCTAAAGCACAACAAAACTAACACAAGTGAAAATCAAGTGGTTATGATTTTAGGAATGTACTTACTTGCCATGCTTACCACCCACGCATGTCATGTAAAAGTAACAATCCATCCTTCGTCTTACACCCTTTTAAAGAGAGCTTTCAAACCCATTGTAATGCAAAATCATATTCATCTTGCGTAGGGAGGTGGTCCACTGCTTCAAGCTATAGACATACAAACAAATGAACATGGATTTTATATTGTTATTTAAGGTAATTTTCTTTCTTAAAAGATAAGATATAGTTCGAGGCTATATACTTATTACAAAGATTATTGGGATATCTACTCCTCCATGTGTAACATCACGCCGCAAGTTATTGGCCATCTATCCAAGAATAAACATAAATACTTAAAACTCTTAGTACCCGGCACGTCATAGGAGCTCCCAGTGCATGTCGGTAGCTACCAGCATGGCATTGGAAGCTCCTAGTGCATGTCGATAGCACCCAACAGCATTTGGAGCTACCCAGAATACATTAGGAGAGCTACCAGTGCATATCTGTAACACCTGACATGCATTGGAAGCTACCGGCATGCCTAGGCACCTAACATGCATTAGAAGCTACTGACATGCATTGGATTCTCCCATCATGCCTAGGTAGCATCCGCCCGACATGCATTGGAAGATCCTATTGTATGATGGTAGCACCCAGCATGCATTCGGAAGCTCTGACTATATGACGGTAGTACTAGGCATGCATTGGAAGCTTCTAGTGTATGCCGGTAGCACCTGGCATGCATTGGGAGCTACTGGCATGCCTAGGTAGCACCCGCCGGCATGCATTGGGAGCTACTGGCATGCATTGGAAGCTATCGTCATACTTAGGTAACTACTACTGGCATGTATCGAAAGCCATCGACATGCCTAGGTAGCACCCGAAATGCATTGGAATCTATTGGCATGCGTTGGAAGCACCTAGTGTATGCTGATAGCACCCGACATGCATTGGGATCTCCTAGTGTATGCTGTGTATGCTCGTAGCACGAGGCATACATTGGGAGCTATCAGCATGGGTAGGTTTCTCTCCCGGCATGCATTGGGAGCTATCAGCATGCCTAGGTAGCACCCAACGTGCATTGGAATCTCCTAGTGTATGGCGGTATCACTCGGCATGCATTGGGAGCTATTGACATGCATTGGAAGATATCAGCATGCCTAGGTAGCACCCGGCATACATTAGAAGATATTGGCATGCCTAGGTAGTACCTGACATGCATTGGCATTAGGACCTCAATGGAAGGCTTCTTGGGCCCTTTTATTTGGCAGTTTAAGGAATCAAACCTTTTCTCTTAAGAAGAAATGTTTTCTAATTAGAAGCTTCAAAACGGCTACTTTATTCGAATTTGAATTTTGGGGGGAAAATAAAAGATGAGCTCCAAGTCACAGCAGCACTCCCCAAAGAAAACATGAAGCCACTAGTAGATCTTCTATCTGAGATACTACCAGCCAAATCAGCATCTGTGTACCCATATACACATATCTCTGTCCCAGTTTCATAAAATAGTCCACAATGCAAAGTAGACCTCACATACCTCAGTATGCATCTCAATGCATCCAAATGCGACTTCTGAGGAACCTGCATAAACTGACTCACCAACCCAACAGCATAGCTCAAATCTGGCCTGGTGATCATCATGTAGATCAAGCTTCCTACTATGTGCCTATACATAGTAGGATCCTCCAAAATCTCTCCTGAATCTGCACTCAACTTGCCATTCTGATCCAATGGCACTGAGCTAGGCTTACAACCTGTCATACCATACTTGGACAACATGTCCAAGCCATACTATCTCTGCAGTAATCCAATACCATGTGGTGACCTAATCACCTCAATGCCCTAGAAATATCTGAGCTCCCCCAGATCCTTCAACTCAAACTTCTATCTAAGCAAGATCTTTACATCAAAGATCTCTGCATCATGGTCCTTTGTAATGATCAAGTCATCTACATAGATGACAATAAGCATAACCCCTCTATCACCGTGTCTCACATACAGCAAGAAATCTGCATTGGCTACATGAAAGCCAATAGTGACAAGATATTCAAAAATCTTGTCAGACCATGCTCTTGGTGCTTGTTTTAAGCCATACAAGGCTTTCTTCAACCTGCAAACATGCTCGGGGTGACTCACATTCTCATAACTAGGTGGCTGCAACATATGAACCTCTTCCTGCAAATCCCCATGCCAGAATGCATTCTTTACATCCATCTGATGTAAAGACCATTGCTTTGACGCAGCCACTGCTATCACAACTCTCACAGTTGCCATCTTGGCAATTGGGCTAAAAGTTTCCTCATAATCAATGCCATATGTCTGTGCATATCCTTTGGCTACCAATCTAGCCTTGTACCTGCTTATGCTTCCATCACTGTTATGTTTTACTTTGTACACCCACTTGCATCCAATGGCTTTCTTGCCTTTAGGCAATTGCACAAAATCCAATGGCTTTCTTGCCTTTAGGCAATTGCACAATTTCCATATAGTGCATCCATCCCCTCATCCATAGCTTTCTCCCAACACACATTTCCAACAGCCTCATCAATGCATGTGGATTCTACAACCTGCACAACCTTTGCCATGTATGCATGGTGATGTGCCACATAACCATCATAGGTAAACCTCTACACAGGATTCTTTACTCTCCCAGATCTTCACAGCTTTGCATTCATGGCTTCCATAGCCTTCTTTACACCAGGTGTTCTCATAGCTGGTATCCCAAGTTCGTCATCAAGGCTTATCTCTGAGCCACTAGACTCTCCATCAACATGAGAATGCCCTGTAAAAATGTCAGGCATATTAAGGGGCTTAACCACTTTCTCTTTGCCTTTATGTGATGTACTAATCACATTTGCAGGACTGGTATTATGGCGCAGCCTGCCACTCCATGGTCTATCAAAACTGAACCACTAGATGAGGACTCTCCTGGTCCACTCAAAGACTGAACCTTTGCAGCACAGGATTCTTTACTCTCCCAGATCTTCGCACCTTTGCATTCATGGCTTCCATAGCCTTCTTTACACCAGGTGTTCTCATAGCTGGTATCCCAAGTTCCTCATCAAGGCTCATCTCTGAGCCACTAGACTCTCCATCAACATGAGAATGTCCTGCAGAAATGTCAAGCATATTAGGGGCTCAACCACTTTCTCTTTGCCTTTATGTGGTACTGATAATCACATTTGCAGGACTGGTATTATGACGTAGCCTACCACTCCATGGTCTATCAACTGAACCACTAGATGAGGACTCTGTTGGTCCACTCAAAGATTGTGATTCTGACTTGCATTCTGTGCAACCACATTTCCACTCACATCAGTCCCAACAACTTTTTTTTTCAGCAGCATACCAGCTGCTCATCTCATCAAAGACAACATCCCTGCTTACCCTGAACTCACATGTAGCAGGGTTATAGCACTTTTGCTCAAGGGAATATCCAATAAACACACATTTTTCAACTTTTGGATCCAGCTTAGTTCTCAGCTCATCTGGCACATGCACATATGCAATGCATCCAAAGAATTTCAGATGAGACAAATCATGTTTTCGGCCAGTAAACCTCTCCTCTAGAGTTACATCATGTATGGCTGCAGCAGTTGGAGTCCTGTTCATGATGTAAACTACTGTAGAAATAGCCTCAGCCCAATAGCTACGTGGCATATTCTTCTCTTCCATCAATGCTCGCGCAATCTCAGCAATGTGCCTGTTTTTTTGCTCAGCAACTCCATTTTGCTGCGGAGTGTATCTGCATGTAAACTATCTCCGAATACCATTTTTCTTCAAAAATTCAGAGAACTCATTGGAGAAGTACTCTCCCCCTCCATCTGACCTTAGGCACTTTACATATTTCCCTGTTTGCTTTTCAACCATAACTCTGAAATTCTGAAAGTGAGTGAACACCTCACCCTTCTCCTTTATGAAGTATACTCACACTTTCCTTGTGTGGTCATCAATAAATGTCACATAATACCTGTAGCCTCGCATAGACATGGTTTTCGTAGGACCCCATACATTTGAATGCACAACATCTAGTGCATTTTTGCTCACATTTCTGTTACGTGGAAATACATGCTTTGTTTGCTTTCCAAATTGCCATGCTTCACATATTCTCTGCACACCTTCAACTTTAAATTTTGGCAGGCCTATCACAATTCCTTTAGCCTGCATAGACTTCATTCTCTGCACATTCACATGTCCAATTCTTTTATGCCAAATGTCTGTGTCTGCAACAATTCCTGAACCATTTGCAAACATTGCAGCATTCACTTCAGACATGTTTACATTCAATGTAAACATTTTGCCCGCTCTGTTGCCTTTTGCAACCAACTTGCACGTCTTTAAAGTCTTCAACATAACAACCATCAGGATTAAACCGAACCTACAAACCCTGCTCAATCATCTGGCCAATTGAAACCAGATTCTTTGTTATGTTCAAAACATGAAATACATCTGCAAGGTACTTCACTTTGCCATCCTGTATAGACAATGGCACATCTCCAACATGGGCAATTGGATGAGCAGTGTCATCCCCTGTTTCCACAAAACCTGGTCTTTCAAGGTTCTTCATCTCCTTGAACCACTCCCCATGACTTGTCATGTGGTTCAAAGCACCTGAATCAACGTACCATACATCATCTTTATGTGTTGCTTCAATATTTTTAGACATGGCATTAACGACATGTTGCATAACAAACAACCTTTCATTAACCTCATTGTTTCTACTCGAGGATGCGTAGTTGTTTTGCTGCAATTTCCCATTTTGCATGTCAGCCTGCTTCTTATAACAATCTGCCTGCACATGTCCAGGCTTACTATAATAAAAGCATCCATGTGTATCATTATACTGCCTTTGCCAATTTCCACGACCTCTTTGACTCCCCCTGCCTCTGAATTGGCCTCTTCCACCTGCGTGTTGTTGTTGTTGTTGTTATGAATTATGGGACTATTTTGTTGCTGCGCCTGCTGCTGTGGCCATAATTTTGATTACCTGTTCGGCCACCTCCTTGACCGCGTCCACGGCCTCCTCTACCTCGTCCTCTTCCCAAACTTGTGTAGAAGGCCTATTGCTCTGAACTGTTTTTGTTTTGTGAAGACTGTTGGTCTTCACCCAAGCTCTTCTCTTCTATAATCAACATAGACACCAAAATCTATAAAATTGGAAATGTTTTCTCGAGTCTAAATAGATATCTTGAACGCCTTGTATTTGGCCCGAGACCACGTAGACAAACTTTCACCTTATCATCATCATCTACTAAAGCACCAATAGATGCAAGGGATTCCACAATACCCTTTATCTTCAATGCATAGTCATTCACAGACATACTCTTTTTCTCCATAGTATGAAGTTCATTCTTCAACTGTATCTTTCGTGCCTTGGTATTTGTTTCATAGAGTTTTACCAAGGTGTCCCATGCCTCCTTGGGGGACTTGGCATCCTGTATATGCCCAATCATGGTGTCCTATATACTGATAGAGAGCCAATACATAACTTTTTTGGCTCCTTGGTTCCAATCCTTGAACTCTTTCACATCTGGAGCAGTCGGATTGATCTCCGACATCTCTGGTGTCTCTTCATGCTCACCTTCTATATAGTCCCAGTAACCCTTTCCCATTAGGAAATTCGTTAACCTGAACCTCCAAGCATGGAATTTGTTCTTATCAAGCTTCTCAGCAACAATCTGGTTTATGCCATCATTTGACATCTTGCCAGACACACAAATTTACGAAAAACAACACTTTGGTTTGTCCTACACAAACTGCTGTATTTTTTACAGCGGTACTGTAGTATACTCAAATGTCACAACCAATGACCTCAATGTGCATACATACACCCAATGGCAACTGTTGACCTCCTTGCAGCACACACAGTGTTTGTACAACCAATCTGTCTTCCTGCAATTCTTAAAACAGAGTTATACAGAGAATTGATGACTTACCCGTAGTGCTCGAAATCGCCTGCTTTCTGAAAAACGAATGTCCTGACACGTCCGAAATGCGTTTTCGGCCTAGAAAATTTTGTCCGATAGGATGGTATAGTTGCCTTATAGCTTTACTCCTGCGAAGAAAGCTCCTCAATCAGAGATCGTTTGCCGGTGCCTCCCATAGAGCTCCCGACAAGGGTGTAGTCTCGCCAACACAAATAGGAAAGAGTAGTTGAAGATCTTACCCTCGTACCACTTCCTGTGATTCTTTGCTTGCAGCTTAGTCCTTAGCATGAACCAGGCTCTGATACTATGAAAAGATGCAGGGGAGAAGAGAGCTTGCGTTCTTGCAAGCACACACACACTCACAAAACCCTAATAGAGAACACACAGGGTGAGAGGCTGAAAATCTTCTTCTTCTTCACTCAACACTCAACACACCATATACAAAGATAAGAGTACACACATATAAAAAGATACTCAACCAAATACATACTAGGGTTCTCTATAGTGTGAACCCAACTAAATGAGTTGGCGCTATAACTATGCCAGTCTCTAGAATGGCTGTCACACAGCAGCCTATCATCCCATTGGATAATCTCACCAACCATGCCAGTGGTGTAAGTATGGGGCCTATCCCTCAGGCAAGTCATCAGTGTCCACCGCCTCACTAGATGAGCTTGATATCTCAACAATAAGCCTCATGCATAAAGCGTATGTATAATCCTCATGCATGAGGCTTATGCATATGTCCCTATGCATATGCATATGGCTAATGCATAAGTCTCATGCATGAGGCTTATGCACTAGCCTCATGCATAAGTTTTATGTCCTAGCCTCATGCATGAGGCTAAGGCATATGGCCACCTCTTAAGATAAGCATAGCTCTCAAAAGGCTATCCATAGAGCATGGAAAAAATAACAAACCCTAATCTTAAAGCCCTAAAACTTATAAACCCTATAACATGTAAAAACATAAGAGAGAAAACATACAAGAAAGAGATCTCTAACCTTGTGAGGCTTGTATGTGTCGATAACCTAAAAAATCAAACAAAATAAAGAAAAAAAGTATTAATAACCCTAATCCTATCCCTAATAAAAAGCACATACACAACCCTAATCTTAATAAAATCTTTTGCGTAACATAGAAAACTTATTAAATCTTATTTTTCCTTCTTATTTAAGCTTAATCCTAATCCTAGATTCTATATAAAAACCCTAATAAGGAGCTTTGATGGAGAGCTCTTTAATAGGGTTCTTATGTAAAATCTAGGGTTAGGGTTAAGATTCAATAATAAGAAGGAAAAAAGAAGAAAATAAAAACTTAAAATAAAGGAAAGAGAAGGGAAATACTCACAAAAAAGCTTTCATGGAAAGCTTGTTTACATAAGAGATGAAGGAAAAGAGAAGACACACCTTACTTGAGCTTGAGGAGGATAGGGTAGGAGAGGTAGAAGTGATAGATTAGACATAAACCTAGAAAAAAATGAAAGTACCAAGTTTAGGAAATTCAAAAGATAAAGACGATGCAACGGCAAAAAAAGTGGAGGACACTTTTCGTAGGCCATGCTCTGCTGAAGTAACGTTTTATTTTTTACAATGTAACAACATTTTCTCATTGCTAGGAACACTGCTGATAGAGTAGCGCTTTTTTGTTGCTCAACAGAATATTTTGCAGCATAAAAACACTGTTAAGCAGCGCTTTTACGTTGCTCTTAACAGCACTAATAGTCCCGACATTTCCCTTCTGAAAACATTGTAGAAATGATGCTAAAAAATGTTGTTGTGCCTCCGATGTGTTGTAGTGATTTTTCTTGGAAAGAGCACCTAGCGTGCCTAAAAAGAGTGTTTGAAAGGTGTCGATTTTATCGCATATCCTTAAACCCCTACAAATGCCAATGTTGGGTGAAACATAGAGTTATTCTTGGGCATATAGTGTCCCAAAAATGGGATTTCCACTGATAAGAGAAAAATCAAGGTCATTTTAGAATTACCCCCACCAACAAACTACAAGGGAGTCCAAAGAGTAATGGGCCATGTTGGCTACTACCATCGGTTTATTCTTTTCTATACAGAAATAACTCATCCTTTGTACAAGCTATTGATTGTATTTATATGGACCAAGGAGTGTCAACAAGCTTATGATGCGCTCAAGTACGCCTTGGCTAGTGCTCCAATCTCTGAGCACCTAACTAGGATCTCATCTTTCATATACACATTGATGCCTCTAGTTTCGCAATTGGATGTGTCCTAGCACAACCAGTGAAACAAAAATTGAACTATCCTATAAGTTTTGCAAGTCACTAACTAGATGAATCCGAAATCAATTACACCACCACTGAGTGTGAAGGGTTAGCAATGGTTTATGCTGTAAAGAGATTTCAGCATTACCTTCTTACTAACAAATTTGTATTCTATGTTGACAATCAAGCCTTGTTGTATCTATTAAACAAACCATGCTCCATGGGAAATATCACAATGTGGTTGTTAATTCTTCTTGAGTTCTATTTTACAGTGGTTGTGAGGATTGGCAAGAAACATGTTAGTGGATCATCTATTTCACATACCTAATGGTGAAGCCCCTAGCAGGGTTGATGACAAATTACCGGATGCCACACTATTCAAGGTTGAGGCTATTCCAAAATGTAGTGAGAGAATTGTTATCTTTTTAGCTAATGGTTTTCTAGAAGGAAAAGATCTGAGAAAAGATTTAGCAAGAAAGTTGTTAAAAGAGAGTACACCTTACCAACTTATTGTCAGAATTCTTTATAGACGAGGTAAGGATGACATATTAAGACACTGCCCTAGGGAGGATGAATACTTATACATCATCGAATAAGCACACCAAGGGGTAGCTGGTGGACACTTTGCAGACAACGTTACAACAAGAAAAATACTCCAATCGATGTATTGGTGGCCCATGCTCTTCAAAGATTATGCACTATTTGTCAAGGGATGTGATGAGTTCCAATGTTGTGCAAAGCCAAAGAAGAAGAACATGATGCCATTGCATCCTGTCGGAAAATCGACCAACCTTTTAAAAAATGGGGCTTAGATTTCATTGGCCCTATTAGTCTTGCTACACATGGCTCACAAGCACTCTTTATCATTGTTGCCATAGATTATGTAACTAAATGGACTGAAGCAAGAGCTTCATGAAAAGTGGATGCCATGGTGACTACTAAGTTTCTCTATGAGAACATCATTACCTGCCTTGGATATCCATTTGAGCTAGTGAGTGTTCAAGGTAAGCATTTCATCAACAATGTAATAAAAAATCTCACTAACACATTCATGATCACTCACTGTAAGTCAATGCTATATTACCCATAGGCAAATGGCCAAGCAGAGAGCACCAACAAGGTTTTTATTTCAATATTGTCAAAGACTGTTGAGACTTGGCGCACTGACTAGGAGTCTAAGCTCACAAATAGATTTATGGGCCTATCACACATCATACAAAGTTGCAATTGGTTGCATGCCATTTAAGATGGTATATGGACTTGAGGCAGTAATACCTTGGGAGTTCATGATCCCTACCTTAAGGGTAGTTGTAAGTGAAAAAATTAATGGTAATGAATTCCCTAACCGAGTATTTGTTTTAGAACAACTTACATAGGAAAGACAAATTGTAGTACAAAACATGCTAATAGAAAAGTGTTGAGATTTGAGGTGACATGTGAGCTAGAGAGAAGAGTGGAGACTTATCCCACATTGATGTACAATCCCAAGAGTGTACCTCCTCATACAAAAGGGGACCATTTCAAGCAATGAAAAATGAAGCAAGCTCTCAAGCCTCTTTATGAGTACAAGTCTCAATCTTGTAACCTAATTGTGCTTGAGTCTAAGCTTAATTAGTTTAGTAGTTAATCATCATATTTAAGCCTAGGCATCATCCACCTTAGATTAGCTTAATCATTATATTAATTTAGGATTAGGACTAATCACCATAATCATGCACATGGTACTCATGATTTCAACATGGTATTAGAGCCTGGTTCTCTCTCTGTGAGCTTCTCTCATTCCCCTTCAGTATCCAACAAAAATCTTAGTTTAATTAGTGCTAATAATCTTGATTAAGTCACTAATCTCAAGCCTATCCTCTTCTCCTACTTGTGGTCCAAATTTGCAAGAGATTTTTCTCCTTAACCAAGCTACCATTTCCCTTGAAATTTTAGGAGCACATTACCTAGCCCTAGGTGCATTTATACCTTAGAGGAATTTGGCACGTTTTCGCGCTACACAGTTCAAAAACAGCGCTCAGGCCCAACTGTTTTTTTGACGAATATTTCGTGCCTACTTACAATTGGTCCAAGACCCTTCAGGGTTAGCTTAGCAATGGTGTAAGGTCTCTATAAATGAATTCTTTGCCCATTTCATCCATGGACACAGCCACAACAAGTAGAAATGTGGCCACTTGATTTTAGACATATTTGGGCCATTTTCATAAGTTTTTTAGCTAGTTCTTTGTACAACCCACTTCTCCTCATCTAGTGTAATAATTCTATACAAAAAACCCTCTCAATGTTACATTTTATAAGTCCAATTTTGGCCACCAAGATGTGCTACCCTTAATCACATTGTTTAAGGACTAATCACTATTATTAGTGCATCATTAGAAAAATTAAACCAATTAAGCTTCAAATTGGATAATTAGAATATCAATATATAGTTTGAAAACATCTCTTGCATGCAAGTTCATCTTATCCACTTACATTACTCAATTGAAGTGAGTTTTTAATCGCCAATCTTATATCGAGACTAGACACTGGCCCTGAATCATTATCACGTGCAAAGACCTTCCCGATCTTCTCACTATAAATTTTTATAAGATTAGACACTGCTAACAAAGAAAAATAAAAATCTTGTCAGTAAGACCTTCTCAGTATGGATCATGTTGAAGTTGTTTCAAGATTTAATCGTGATGGATCTTATGCATGGCAAAGCAAGACCATGTACTTGCTTATGCATAAGAAGCTTTGGCACCTCATTGTTTGAGGATGAATAAATGGAGGTTGCGCCACTTCAAAACAACAAATAATTGGGCCTTATCGCTCAAAATCTTGATAATGATGTGATTAGTCACATTGCTGTCATCATCAAGGATGCCAAGTTGGCATGGCAAGAACTTAACAAGATTTTTGAAAAAAAGATCAAAGAGCTAAAAGAGCTAAAAGATCAACCTTCTCATGTAGTTTTACAAGCTCTACAAGAAGGAGACCAAGACCATGGCACAACACATCAGTAAGTTCAAAGGTATCAAGTAGCAACTTAGTGCATTAAAGAAAGGCATTGAGGAAGATGAATCTATTGCCGTATTGTTAAAAAGTGTTGACAAAGAACCTTGTGAATCGCTTGTTGCTAAACTTAAAATGCCAACATTAAAATCCAAGATTTAGAATCATCTCTACTTGAACAAGAATCAAAATTCAAGAATAAAGAACCATTCAAATCACATTCAAGTGGGCAAAAGCACTGCATACAAAGGGTGGGAGAGTTCAAAGGACAAATCAATCAGCATCTCAACTTCCAAGATGCAATCATTGTGACAAGCCTGGTCACATATTTGTAAATTTTCATTTCAAAAATAAACCAAAAATAATTTGTAGTGCTTTTGGAAGGATTGGGAACTTGGAAGAACATTGCTACTCTAAACAAAATCAATGTGGAAGATGGTCACTTTATGGCAAAAAATGATACCTCTAGCTCCCAACATCTTTTCTAAAAACTTTGTATGTCCTACCCTCTTACACCAATGATGTAGCCAAAATGGAAGAAATAGCCAAAACTTGTAATCCTACTCTTAGAAGATACCTTCTAGACCTCAAAGATAGGTCAAGTCTCTATCAAGGGAGAGACCTCACTCTTAGAGATGGTCTCTAGGCCTCAAAGATAGGTCAGGTCACCATCATGGGGGGGGTGTTGATATTTGAGGTGACATGTGAGCTAGAGAGAAGAGTGGAGACTTATCCCACATTGATGTACAAGCCCAAGAGTGTACCTCCTCATATAAAAGGGGACCATTTCAAGTAATGAAAAATGAAGCAAGCTCTCAAGCCTCTTTATGAGTATAAGTCTCAATCTTGTAACCTAATTATACTTGAGTCTAAGCTTAATTAGTTTAGTAGTTAATCATCATCTTTAAGCCTAAGCATCATCCACCTTACATTAGCTTAATCACCATATTAACTTAGGATTAGGACTAATCACCATAATCATGTACATGGTACTCATGATTTCAACAAAAAGAACCGAAGAAAGAAGTGGTTTCACTAAAATCTCAAGGACAAGGGGATCAAGGTAGGAGATCTTGTACTTATGTATGGGGTCCGCAGTGAAAAGAAAAAGCTTAAATATATTGGAAAGGGACCAATTAGGGTTTGTGAAGTTACTCCACAAGGGACTATACATGTTGAGTGTCTTGATGAAGTTGAAACTATTGGTTCCTTAATGGTAGTTAGTTTAAAAAATACTATAGACCTCTTACCAAAGAATCCTTACGTGCTTCTCATGACAAAAGAGCCACCAAGGCAAGGTTCACTCAAAAGAAGACCCAAACCCAAGAGGAGAGGTAGGGGAAAGACAAGCCAAACTTCAACAACATCGAGAAGAAAATCTTAGACCTATTGCACAAGCTTATCTTGGAGAGGTAATCAACAACATGGAGGATCACATCTCAGCTCTTAGAACACCCATTGAGTTGCGTAGCCCTATGGTAGAGTGTTCTATAATGCTATGCACGGGTGATAGTCACAATCTACTCTCCTTTGCTACATGAAATCAATTGGATAAACCTCAACTTGAAATTCAAACATGAGAATAGATGGTATAAGTGCTAAAAATACCAAAGTACTTGGTTTTCTTAGAACTATCATCTATGGTGATAAATGAGCACGTGGTTGTTAGCTCTTTGGTCATGCCGCAGGAACTTTAAAAGAACATGTTATTCTTGGATGGACCTAGATGATAGCGGCTCAATGCATAATTAACCGGACCACAAGAAGTGTCACAATGGCAAAAAATTCTAATGCTACACTTTTACACTCCAGGAACATTGACTCCATATCAAATTCATTGGACTAGCAATAGGCATTTGAATGCTGCAATAACAAAGCTTCAACATCAACATGATACCATCATGATGCCATTCCCTCCCCATCAACATCCACTTCACCACAACGGATTGCTGGTATAATCCTAGCTTTAGGGGGGTAATCCCTGAGAGAATACAACAAAAGATGCAGCAAAATATGACACAGTCTCATGGCATTTTTTCGGAAACTTCGAATCAGCAGAGATCATTTGGAAATCAAGGATGGCAGAGGCCGCAGCAGCAGCCCTATCCAAATTGGAGACCATCAGGGAGACCACCATTTAGAGGAAATTTTAATCAAGGAGGAAGATCAAGATCTGGTGGATGGCAAAATTTTCGGCCATCATGGGGAGGAAATTGGAATCAGCAGCAGCAGCAGCAGGGGTGGTCGCAACAACAAAATTGGTAGCCGCCACTAAATTGGAATCAACAACAGGGATGGTCACAACAGCAAAATTGGCAGCCGCCACCAAATTGGAATCAGTAAGGCTGGAATCAGCAGAACTGGACTCCGCAAGGGTGGAATCAACCAAGATCTCCTCAACAACTACCTTAGTTACCTGCGCCACCTGTGTAGCAGGTGAGTGAATAAACCTCCTCAGAGTAATATGGTGAATGTGGATGTTTGTTTGGAAGCAGGAGCAAGTGGAGTAATGGCGGAATGTGGAATAACATGTGACTGTTCGGAGTGTGTCGTACAAGATTCGGAAGTTTTGGCAGTTACACGTTCCAAAGCAAAGCTAAAGTCTCCATTGGATTGGGAGGAACAGAAGGATGTTCATGAAGAAGTAACTGAAGGAATTTTGGATGTTCAACAGAAAGAGGAAATGCAGAAGAGAAAGAAGAAATCCTTGGATAAGGAGGAGCATAAGAAGGACAAGTCAGAAGCATTGTTTCAAGAGTTGTTGAATAGTCCTATCAGTTTTACATTGGATGAGTTGCTTTCATTGGTTCCGATGTTTAGGGATCGAGTTTATTCGGCTATGAGGAAGTCGAAGGTGTCAGGAATCAGGGTTGTGTTGAATCAAAGTGTGGGTAGTCTCAGATTAGTCCTGAAGATGTGGATTTCACTGTTCCTACAGTTCAGCTAGATTTTGATAATCGATTATTTTCAACAGTCTTTTTGGATGGCGGATCTGGAGTCAATATTTTGTCAGAATCGAAGTTTTTGAAGATGAAGAATGTTCAGCTTGAGCCAGCACCATTTCAGGTACGCATGGCGGATCAAAGCCGGGTTCAACCTATTGGGATGCTGAGGAAACAATCCCTTATCATACAAGGTTTGCAGTTTCCAGTAAATTTTGTTGTTTTGCGGATGAAGGATGATGCAAATGCATATTCAATGCTGTTAGGAAGGCCGTGGTTTAGAACAGCAAAGCTCAAGCAGGATTGGGAGAAGAATGTGGTCACATTGAAGAAGGGTAAGAAAGTGATTACAATACCAATCATTAGGGGAAGGTTGAGGTCTATGGGGGCCCTTTAAGCTGCCATGAGATTAAGGAGATGATTAGTGTGAAGGCCAATAGGAAAAATACATGTGTACAAAAACGTTGGGTTGATTAAGAACCTAAATCTTGTGGTCAAAGGTAGAATCTTACCTTTTTCAGATCTGCCAGCAAAGAAAATCTTCAATATCTTTTTTTATATTTTTTTAAAGGAAAAGTTTCAAAAAGTTACCCCCCCCACTTCCCTCTTCCCTCCAAAAGTAGGGGCGTGTTTCTCTCTCCTCCATTTTAGACTAACCCACTTTCCCCATCTACCACTCACTACACCCTCACTTGCAGCCCTATCTTCATCTCCAACTTGAGGAAAGCTCTTTGCTACCACCTACTCAGAGAAAGCTCTGTTATCAGCCTCTCTCTCTCTCTAGAGGAAGCTCTGTTATTATCAGACTCTGTCTCTCTGTCTCTCTCTCTCTCTCTCTCTCTCTCTCTACAAGCAAGCACCTAATGCAATCTCTCATTAGCTTTCTTTTGAGGAAAGATCTTTGCTACCAGCTACTCGGAGGAAGCTATGTTATCAGCCCTTCTCTCTCTCTCTCTAGAGGAAGCTCTGTTATTATCAGACTCTCTCTCTCTCTCTAGAGGAAGCTCTGTTATTATCAGACTCTCTCTCTCTCTCTAGAGGAAGCTCTGTTATTATCAGACTCTCTCTCTCTCTCTCTCTCTCTCTCTCTCTCTCTCTCTCTCTCTGTGCATGCAGGCACCTAATACAATCCCTCATTTGCTTTCTTTTGAAGGTTTAGCTTTCTGTGTGTGTGTGCATGTGTGTGTGTGTGTGTGTGTGTGTGTGTGTGTGTGTGTGTATGGATTTGCAGCAAACTTCTTTGAAGCTTTAGCTAGCTCTCTCTCTCTCTCTCTCTCTGAGCAGGTATTTGCTTTTTTGCCATATTCTTAACATTCACTTTTTTTCATTTGGGCCATCTATGGCTCTTCATCAGTGTGTACGCAGGCCATCATCCACTATCGAGTCCATGGCTATTTCCAAAGTACAGGATGATGAAGGTTATTGGATTCCTACCGTTTTTAAGTGGTTCATGTGGATAACAATGCAGCCCAGTTTGAGGGGTGCACACAAGGTTCCTCAAAGGCACATGGCTTCCACAAGCCATCACTGGAAAGGAAGGATCTTAGAATTCAAAGTTTGCAACAAGGATGGAAAGTGGCTTGCAAAGGTGCAACATGTTTACACCTCAAGCCAAATACATCTTGAAGATGAGAACTCACCACGGTTCCCAACTAACTGTAAGTTTCAGAACTTGTTTAATGTTTCTTTGCTTTAGAGAAATGCTTGCATGAAGACTATGTGAATATCAAGAACTCCAATGTATTCTATTGTATGCAGATGTTTTCCCTTCAACATGGAATGGCAGCCTCTAGAATGTTTTACAGGGACTTTCGAAGCATGTCATGTTGATCTAGGTAGGCTTATGTATGCTGGGGAAACAAGTTCCGAACTTGCAAATAGAGGAGTATTTTTCATTGCTGCAACATATGTTGTGCCACAGAGGGGAAGGTTTGGAGCACTTGAGCCAATTTCTCCTCCTGCACTAAATAGCCCGGAATGGCCCATTCCAGACCCCACCACAATGGAGAGCTTTCAGCGCAGGATTTTCCATGACATTCAGTCAAGCCTAAAGGCTGCATATGGATCCCACAGGATAAGTGTATCTCTTTTCATGCCTTTACATGTGTTTATTGCTATTTTCAAAGCAGGCAAGTTCTATCGCACCCCAACAATGTGGATAAGCAAAGATGGGGCCTTTGAAGCTCTAGATACATTTCTAAAAGGCGATTGGACCACCACGGTGGTAGAACATCAGGGCGATGTAATAAAGTGCTCAGCGGTAATGTCAATGGTAAGATGCAGGTATCAGATAGGCAAGCAAAATCTAACTATGGTGTACCCTATTAGAAGGTGGAAATGCTCGCATGGTGAATGGGAAGCTTTGGACTCTGATCTCTATGCTAGGGAGGAGGTAGAACTTCATATTGAAGTTCACCCAGGAGAGGAGCATACAGTGGTAGTTAATGATAATTGGAATTTTGCTCAGTTGAGAGATCGTATTGTCATGTCCTTTAATGTAAGGAACCAATTCAAGTTTGTTGTTTCTAATCGACCCATGCATCACAGGTCAGAGAAACATACACTCTGTGTGTCACCTAGGGTCCTTAGCTTGAAAGACTGTTAAGTTGCAAACTTAGGTAACATTTTGAGTGATTTTTGGCGATAATTTGTAGCGGTGTACTTCTGAATACAAAATTATTGATTGCACCAATGTCCTCTGTATTTCACTGCAATTTGGATTTTAATTTTGTTAATTTTAAAATTTTTAAGTATGTTCTTACATCTAGCAATTACAGGGTCGAAGATGATGACACCGTTTATGAATTGCAAGTTGGTAATGTAGGCACCACCTTCCTTTCATGGGATATGACGTTAGCACTGTTTCTGCAAGAAGCCAGGGATACAGAAAAAAAGAAGGGAAAGGCAGTGAGTAAAGAAGTAGCTCTTGTGAAGGAATCCAAAGGCGAGGTGGAAGAGGTTTTCTCAGAAGAAGCTAAAGCATCCGTGGCCTTTGTGCTTCTCCAACAAGGGTCAACTGAGGATGAAGAGCCTCATCGTGACCTCGAAGGGGATGAAATTGTGGAAGAGGTCCCTGAGTTGGATATAACCACTTTGAATCCCATCATCATGGATAACAAGGAATTTCTTTTTCTTGATGACATTTGTAAATCCTTGGGGTTAAGGGAGGATGAGGCCCTAAGCATATTAGCAATTGGGTCTGGTTTCTGTAAAGAAGACACACTTGAGCAACAGACTGCAGGTGTACAGATTGATTTTGATGACCATGATCTTACCAAAGCGCTAGCATTCCAAGGTTATGATACAAAACGTACAATTGAGGAAACTATTTCCAATGCTCTTGTTGCTATAGAAAATGTAGCAGCAGAGTATTTTCTCTTGTAGAAAGCTTATATTTTTGACAAGTTTGCTGTACGTGGAGGTGGAGTTTGTGTGCAATCTGATGGACGAGACACCTCCCTGATTCATTACCTTCCTAGCCTCTCTCCATCATTTATTTGAGTAATCCATTTAGAGTACTCTGAGGAGGCACAAGCATCAAGTGTAAAGCTCTACGGTGGGGTTCTCACCGAAGATGGGCTAGCAAATAATGCAAACAAATGTATACTTATTAGCATAGGGAGGCAGCTATGTATACATTTGCAGGCAACTACACCGGCCATGTGCTAAGCCATTGTGCTACATCAATCTCCAAAGGTGTAACCAATCCTATTATTATAGCTAATAGCCTAGGTGAGAAAGCCATGCAGAGTGACGAAGCTAAAGAAGCTCTCAGAAATCTTCTCAGGAACTTGCAATTTTCTTTCTACGAAATCAATACAAAATGTATACTTTTTTAATTGTAATGTTTTTAAGAATTCTGAACCACTTCTCTTGTTTATTTGTTGTGTTAGCACTGTGCCCTATAAACTTTTGGCATGCATGTAAATGTGTAGGAAATTTCATTGATAATGATCAAATATTTGTTCTTTAAATGTCACTTAACATCCAACTGAAATCTGGCAGTACAAAATCTGAACAATTTTAAAAAAATCAAAATTTTTTATGTTTTTTGATGTTTGTAAGCATATTTTTCATCAAAAAAGTGCACATAATGCTGGAAAGAGACAAAAAAGAAAAAAACAAGCCTGTGCGCTACGACGCGAATTTATGCCTTTCAAAGTTCAGGACAGGCTTAAATTCGCGCCGTAGCGCACAGGCATCATTTGATCATTTTTTCACACATTAATGCATTGTGTGCACTTTTTTTGATGATTACTCTGCCTAGAAACATCAAAAAAAAAAAGAAAAACTGTTGCTTTTTTAAAAAATGGTCTATCGAATGCCAGACTTCACCAGGTGATTTTGAGCCCCAAATAACTTTTTTTTTGTCCCTGATCTTTTCTAAGGCCTTATTGAGCTTTAAGCCTTTTTTGGACCTAAAATAAATTCAATTTAATTTTGTTTCTGCACTATGTAAGGATCCTTTGTTCAATGCCAACAACAATACCACGTATAACAAGATAATGTTTCACAACAATCACCTTATCAATAATATAAATTTTGTTCATGTTTAACTCTTAATACATGATCAACAGTCTTACCCATTCAAACAACAGTACAAGAAATGAAATGTCTGCTTTTATAACACAGTTGAAACAAATGAATACGTTGGTTAACGAGTCATTGACAATATCTTATAGATTCAAAAAAATGTATTACAATGTTCGAGATTACAAAAGGCACAAAGGCCGCCGCCGCCTAAAAGCTTAATCCTATCCTATAAATCCTTCCTTATGGAGCACTTTATCCTGATGTAAATGTAGTGCAAGTGTCATGTCAACAGGCTTTAGGTTCACCCTTTTGGTGTGAGCATGGCACAGCACCGAATCTTGAAACAGAGAGACCAAAATTGTTTCTGACGCCTCCAGTGCTGTACTCTGTACCCGAGTGACCCAGTCACTGTACTTGTCGATGACTTCTTTTACAACTCTTGCAAAAGGGGCCTTCATCATGATGGGGTCTGTGCTCTTTTGGTACTTTCTGATTTCTCGCAGAGCCACGGTCCTCGGTTTCCATCTTCTCTTCTTGTTGGCTACAGGGGGTGGTGGTGGATGCGACCTCTCCTCCCATGGTTGTCTATCATTTCTAAATTTTTTTCGCCTTTCTTGCTCGGCTGGATCTAGATTTAGTCTTCTTTTACTTGCTTCTGCCTTCTTCTTTTCTTGTTCTTGTTTTAATCTGCGTGCTTCTTGAATTCTTTGTTCCCGTCTTTCCCTCTCCCTTTGCTCCTCCTGCTCCAGTCTTTCCCTCTCCCTTTGCTCCTCCTGCTCCAGTCTTTCCCTCTCCCTTTGCTCCTCTACTTGTCATCGATCCTCCTCTTCCATCTCCACCTCTTGCTGCCTGTTTGCACGTTCCTTCTTTCTCTTGACACGAATCTTTATTCTTTGTTTTTTAGTGGAGACTGGGGCTGACGCCTCTCAAGTTCCTCATGTAGTGTTTGTGCTAAGAGCCTATCCTGCTCTTCACGACGGCTTATTTCCTCTGCTTCATAGAAGTTAGCAACCTGTTGATATTGCTCTTGCTCAATACACAGAAGTGCTTCTTGGTCTTCCTTGAATGCGTCCCTTAGCTCCTCTTCTAGCTGCTGAGGGAGTAGGGCTTGCTGTTGCTCTCTTCTTCTATGCACCTCCTCACATCAATCTGGCATTGTTGCTCTTCCAGCACACGCTCCTGCTGCTCAGCCTCTCAGAGAGGTCGGGGGAATGGTGTACGCGTGGCTCTAAATGAGCCGGTGTCTCCAGGCTACTTTCGGCTGTACATCTTCCTGTCGAGTCTCTACCTCTCTGTCCATGCTTGTATGCTTCTTTTTGATACATTTTTACACTTGTTGTTGAAATGCCTGTGCCGTGGCGACTGCCTGTATCAAATTGTGTGCACCAGACGGTACGTTTGGGTTCTCAGTTTTGCGTACAGTGTGCTTAGTTCTAGCCATCCATTGACTTACACGAGTGAATGAACGTGAAAATGCCATTGGACCATATTCGTCGAGAAAAAACTATGCATGGGCAAATATAATGTGCTGCAACAAAGATCATATCAGAATTTTACTATTTGGCGATTAATATCAGTAAATAGATAGAAAGGTAAATACCATATAGTGGGTGATATGTGTTTCTCCCCATGCATCAACCATTTGCTGAGTAAATGTATGTATTGCAGTCTTTAAGTTTGTAATCTCCTCAGCAACAAGTGGAGCCTTTTCTAGCAATTGAATCATTTTGTCAAGTGACTCCCACAGCCTTGCCCGCTTGAGACCAAGCTCTGCATTATTCCCACGATAAGTGGTGCATTCACAAATGGCCTTCCATAATTCATATTTTGTGTGACTATTATACCCCTCATAATTTGAGAGAAGGTGTCTTGCTTTGGACCCACCCATGCATATTTTGTTTGGATTATCCTGACCCGGTCGTCCTGACTTTTTAGTATCCTTAGTTAACTTTACAGCACCACCATGAAGCCCCACGCTTGAAAGGACATCTTCCAGCTTACTGATGCATTCGTTTTGCGAAGATGTTCAGGCTCCATATTCCATGCATAATTGATATGTAACTTCAGTAATTTGTCCATTATGCGTAACCTAGCATGAAGCATGCAAATATGAACACGGGAAAGTGGAATCTCTAATATAGGGCTCCATGAGATATCTTCTTGATCACGATTAGGCAGACAATTGGTATTACAATTCATGATGCCATTAACCCACTGCATAGGTTTCTTTGGATCTTTGTTTTGCGTTGTACTCATTGAAGGTGGTTGTACATTTTTCTTGCCCTTTGCATGAGATTTGGTCGTCTTGGTGGCTGCAACCTTGTCTGAAGCTTTGCCGCGATCAATATACTCTGATTTTGAATGGCAACAATAAATACATGGAAAAAAAGTATTTGCTCCTAGCTTGCATCCCAGCATACACTTCAATGTCTTTAAATCACTTGCCATGTGCCACTCAACTGTAAATGTTCCTACATCTTCCACATGCAAAGTTTCTCCTTTTGATTGCAATGATATGACATTTGGGATGCCTGTTCGGGTAAGGTACCATCGCAATGTATCATTCGTATCCTATGGAAGCTCAAATACTGACAACCACCATATATTCTTTTCTAATTGCACTCCATAGTAATCTTTTCCCTGAGATTGACTTTCCTTGTTGTAATTTGAGGCTTGTGCACTATAGTCAAGAAGATTATCATCCTGTTCCAGATTTCCTTTGATAGTCCTGTTTATAAGTGTTAGGCTGACTCTTTCTAATTTTCGTCCTTTTACAATTTGACACTCATCAAGCTTTAACACAAACACAGCCTGACCTTGGCACTCCTCAATACTTAGACCATAATAAGAAATCATAGCTCTTTGAAGGGTCCTTAAATCAATAAAGACATTGTTGTACTTATTGTATTCAAATTCCTTTGTAGTACATACAGGCAAAACATCCTCCACATGACGGTAGCCATCTAACATGTTCGCAATTTCTGAGTTTGCACTTTTTCTTGCCATGGTTACACTGTATGGAGTTGGTAGCATGGGTCGAAGAAGTCCTTTAGCACGATGACCTAGTGTAAACACCCTGTAAATGGCTTCATATCCCTTCCTACTGACACCAGCACTATCACATGCATCCATAATCTATATGGGGCTTACCATATTTTGCAGCTCTCCAAAAATTTTGTTTCGGATTTGCTTAGATATTTTGCATGTGGGATCTTCTAGCAGCTTATATATGTCTGATAACTTAACAACATGTTTCAATATGCCTGCTCTACATTCCTCAGCACCACCTTCATATCCCACCATATCCCCAGCAATATCTCTACATGGAACATAAATACAAAATAACAGCCGGGCTTGTCGGCACCATATGCAAAGGATAAAGGGATTGGGTGATCTCGCCGATGAGAGGCGCACCTTGAATATCAGTAGGATAAGGGTTAGGGTCGGCCGACCATGTATGGGCGCCCAAGTGTGAACGGCCAAGCCACCTATAAGAGCCAAATGTAACCCTAAAATCCTCATTCTCATGTGTTGTGAATACAAGAGTGCTCTTGCCTTATCTCCTTGGTTTCCTTCTCCAGAGTGTGTGAGAGAGAGAGAGAGAGAGAGAGTGAGCACCGTGTAGCGGCACGGCGACGGTAGCTCTTTCTTCACTACGACGTGGGAATCCTTCAAGGCGGCGGTTGAGCGATGAGTGACACACCTTTTGCATTCTGTTTGAGCTTGCTTTCCTAGTTGTATGCTTGCAGCCATTCGTGGCTCGCATACGGTGTTCGGCAAGTCCCCAGCTACGACCTGTGCGGTAAAAGCGCACATTTTTGGCGCCGCTACCGGGGAGTTGCCCTGCACCAAGCTCCCATTTGTAGCTCAGGCTGTTGCGTGAAGTTTCATTTACACTGTAGAAAGGCAACTGTGTGTTGTTGTTGAGGTGTTTCCGTGTTTTGAAATCAGTTTCTGCAATTTGTCTTCTGCAATTCTTTTTTTTTTTGTTATTTTTTCGCTCCGCGTGTGGGCGTGCGTTCTATTCTCTGGTTTTCTGCGTGCGAGGGGGGATTTCTGAATCCCCAGTCTTGCGCTGTGTGCGAACTGCACCGCGGCAAAGTCTGAACCCTAGAAAGAAACCCTAGAAAACTTATCCCCCAAAAACAAAGAGAAAATTAATTTTTAAAAAATAAAAATAAAAATAAATAAAAATTTATTAAAAAAAACTAAACGTGTGAAGAGGAAAGATTTTTCAATTGGGAAAAAAATTTTGAAAAGAAAAAACCCCCAATTGACCCCGGTCTCGGTCTCGATCTTTTGATATATATATATAGGAGAGTGAGCCTCCATAGCTTTCTTTCAAGTGAGAGCTTATGGGAAGTTGTGCCCTATATGTAGCCCACCCCCCCAAGGAGTAAAGTGAGCATGTGGGATAAAGCCCTCACCCTTTCCTCCACAAGCAAATAGGCTTTCGCCCCTTCCCCCCAAGGGAAACGGACTGTTTTGAGGACTACAGGAGCTCTAGATAGGCGAACACGGTGCTGTAAAGCACACTAGGACCCTTTGAACGATACAGTCGTTTTGAGCTATCACACGCCCTAGTCCAGGTTCGACCATAAGTAAGGGGGTCATAAACGGGTTAAAAACAATCTAAAAACAAGTAAAAACGGGGTGCGAAATACCCAAGAAACCACTTGTGTGGACTTCAAGGGTAGTTACCAACGCACGTAGAGTACCCACGTCACATGCATCTACACTCTGGTCGGGTGCTGGAGTCTGAGCCACTAGAAAGCGTTTCGGTTTACGCAGGCTCACACCATCCCTCCACGTTAGCATCTTGGCCTTCCACTGGAATCCAAGGAAGTGCAACCCAAGATCCACGAATAGTGGATAGTGACTCATCCTCTGACTCAGAAGCCATGGAAGGGCACCCTACCAAGAACCCTGAGGAGACAAGCCAAAACATGTCAGTTTGGGCCCCACAACCCGGATCTAGCATGTTTAGTCGTCTAATAGAGACCTTTAGTAGAGCTACACGCTCTGAGCATGCGACAAGCGAAGTAAATAAAGAAGGAGGGGTAGTGGATTCGCCATTCACATCTCATGTAGACCCCACCCTCCCAAAGAGTGTCCATGTGGATATTCTACCCACTTCGTTTAATGAGGGCCCTATTGAGCTACCACCTTCCAACGCACCTCCTAAAGTAGAGGTCCCTAGAAGCCAATCCATAAGAAGTGACATTGCGTCCACTTCAAGAGAACCGTTTGGCACACCAAGTCTAGATGGGATATTTCTCAATGAAAATTGGGAATATGATGTGACACACAGAGACTCTAACTGACCTATACACGGGTTACACATACCACGTAGGTTGGTTAGAAGTCCTACGATCTACATCTAGCGCCACTAATCTAGAGGAGCAACAACACATGATATGTGAGGTTATTCATCGAATTATCCAAATTGAGAGGCAAAATAAGGGAGTGAACCTAGTTTCCACTGGCCCTATGAGGTTTTTGGATACAGGCAAGGCCAAACAACCAACCCTATCACAATTGGAGACTCCCTCGGTGAGTCCCATGGACCCTTCGTATGTTGTTTTGCCTGGAGTCTCAATGCAGGTTGAGCCCACGAGCAGTAACTTTAGCTTTCCAACCTTGGCTCAACTTTCCATTAGGGAATCCACAATGCCTACCCCAATGATGAGCATGACGGAAGGCGCACCTGTTACCACTGTAGTTAGTACGACACCACTACCTGGTGGAACAGTACCTACAATAGTACATGGCAGTGCCTATCGGCCTTATGTACCTATTGCTTCTCATGTTCATGTAGCTCCTACGCCTGTTGGTATGCCAATGGCGTATGCTCCACGACCACTTTATCATAACCATTATCCAATAGGAGCTAGGCCTAGTCACATATCATATCCTACGTCATTTGCCAACATACTTAGACCAACGCCAACTCCTATCAGCCAGGCTATCCCAGAAGTGCCTCCACCAGCTATGCCTGCTCACCTAGGTGATCTCGCAGCGTTTGCTCAGACGATCGGACGATCCATTGCGGAAAACATGCGGGGCATGCCTGAGAGAGAACCTAGAAGCAAGGCAGTACAAGTGGCTAAGCTCACTCAGAACTTCAATGATAACGAGGATGTTCGAAAGCACATTGAAGTCTTCGAACACGTGTGTGATTCCTTGGAAGAGCACAATGAGCTGCATAAGTGTAAAGCCTTAGGCTTAACCTTGAGTGGGAAGGCCGGAGATTGGTATCGAACCCTAAGGGTTGAAGAGCGCACTCACTACCCCACTCTCAAGAGATTGTTCTTGAAAGAATACATACGTGAGGGTGTGCTTTGGGGAGTAGCATCTCAACTCCAAAAAGCTGAACGCGAGGAAGGGGAGTCAGTGAGAGGCTTTATAAGTCGATTGAAGCATCTAAATTCTCGCTGCACTCCCGATGAGCGCTTCAATAATAACCAACTGCTCGATAGATTCATCCGAGGATTGCGCCACGAGGACATATACAATGGCCTAGTCATTAGAGGTCTTACAACGTGGGAAGCAGTCACTGCCAATGCAATCCAGTTAGAAGACAACTTGATGATTATAGGTAAAAAGGTGTCTTCGGAGACAAAATCCGTTAGTTCGCAAGTATCTGGGCACGAGCCAATTACGGTAAAACCTATTGCCAAGGAGCCCAAGATATCCGAAATGTCTATGACCGATCTTACTAAGGCTCTCCAAGAATACTTTAGGGGTAATCGAGCTCCTCAAAATAGCCATATGTACCCAAGAAGAGAGCAACAATGGTGTTCGCTTTGCTTAGGACCACATAGCACAAGTGAATGTCCCATATTCAGAGTCAAATTCAATGGGAATTGCAATGCATGTGGTAAGTACGGCCATCAATCTAAGGATTGCTTAGTACTTAAGCGAATGTTGGCAAATCAGGCACCACTAGCCTGGTCAAACACACCTCAAGTACCCGCGCTAATGCCTGCACAACCTGTCGAGCAACCGTCACAGCACATAGTTCCAAGGAATCCGAATGTAGTCCAGTCTGTGCCATTACCACCGCCAGTGCTAGGACCACAACCTCCACATCCAAGGATAACCCCAATAAACCAGATGGGTTGTGAGTCACATAGTGCGTGTGGGGATTATGAAGAGGAGATAGACCCCACTTCTCCATATGGGATTGATACGTTTGAAATGATTCCCCAGTACTACATGGAGGATCATTTTGGGCAAGTCAAGCCTGTGTATCAAGCGGCTGCTCTTGCCACAAGAGGGCAAAACCTTAATACCATGGCAAGGAAACCACCTCTTCAATGCTACGATTGTGGTGGACCGCATCGTGTAGCGGAGTGTCCTAATAGGCTACAGAAGATTGCTACTCAGATGCAACCAAATCAAGGGAGCACATCGGGAATGCCGGTACTTACATGTAATCGTTGTGGCATAGATCATTTGATTGCTCAATGTCCACATAATCCTAATGCACCCAAGATTACGCCATTGAATTTGGTTGAGGTCACCAACCAGGCACGAGGAACCATACCTGTCGTACCCGTGAATGTAGTTACACGGTCAATGCTTCAAAATCAAAACTACCTTCTCGAAGAGAGGGATACTACCTCAATCGCTCAGGCAAAGAAAAAGAAAACACGACGGAAGAGATCGCTTAATGCCACAAGCTCCAAGCCTAGTTCAAAGACTAACATAGGGACAGGAGATGACCCCGTGTATATGAATGATCCTGAAGATGATTCTGATTTAATAGAAACCATGGGGACCAAAGCCACTACCTTAAGGGAGGACCCCACTCGGGAGCTCAACGAAGGAGAATCAAGCGAGTACATAAATAAGGGAAAACAGAAAGAAACTTCCTTGGCCCCACAACCACAGTTAATGCCCCCTCGACCACCCAAACTGACTGAGACTCCCCAAGACAAGCCACGTGGGCCAAAAACCCTCAAGAAAAAGATTGGAACTTACCCAAACCCAGTTGAGGAGATTGAACAAGTGCAACACTTAAGGGGTTTGGTGGAAGAAACACAAAGAGAACTGGAGCCAAACCCGAGAAAAATCAAAATTTCAGACACAGTGTTTCCTACACAAGTTCAGCCTCACAGGAACCATAAACCATTAGCTATACCTAGTATCATTCGGGAAGAAAGTGAGGAAAGGACATCAGGAAGTGGGCGAACACCTTTTTGCTTGAAAGAATATTTAGTGAGGGAATGCCTGACCCCATCGAAGAGAAAGTGATTCCATCTTCACCAGTCCCTAGTCAAGGGGCGATATCTCGAAAAGTACTATTGAATGTGTCCAAGCTAATGGATTTCATGTCCTCTAAAATCAGAACCACGATCATATCCAAATTATACGGAGATCCTGAGCTATTCTTAGCTCTTCGGGCATTTCTCAATGGAGAACTACAGGCGGGGCTACCACAATTTGCAAATATGGATAGACCTGACATGCTTCAAGATGAGGAGGAACATTGGGATCTACAACCCAACCTAGATGAAAACTCGGTCTCATGGAAATACCTGTTAACAAGTTGGGACAGTACTTTGAAGGGGACGAATCTAATGCAACCCTCCCCATTACTACCAAGGGATTAACTCTAAAGGGAATCCTTGATGGTGGTGCTGGCGTGAGCATTGTGACTAAAAACTGTTGGGACTCTATGGGAAAACCTCACCTCGAAGTCACAAACATAGTGGTTAAGATGGCAAACGGAACTATTGCTAAACCTATTGGAATGTTAAGGGACCTTAAGATCAAGGTTCTGGGATACAAGGTAAGACATACCTTCATTGTAATGGATTTCTCCAAGCATCCTATGTCATATCAAATGATCTTAGGATGTCCTTTCATGAGGGAAGCACAAATGGTGCATGATTGGTCGAAAAACCATGTCTACCTACAATTCCAGGACTCTGTCATTTGAGTTGATCTTGAGAATGGTCGTGCACATTCTTTAGGAAGCAAGGTTATCATTGATAACCGATCGGATACCACTATTCACTCCGCCCCATTGAGGTATTGCTATACATGCAAAAAAGAGACTGATGATGGGAAAGATTCTCCTTATATGGATGTCCTACCGGGTATGACTGAGTCGGATAACGTGGATTGGGTACACCTAGCGGCAACCATAGACACATGGGGAAATAGAGGCACAAGTTGGGTAACACGTGAGGGGCAAGATATGCCACCGTTAGTGCCAATAAACATGATAGGTGTTATGCACTTGACTCTTGATGGCAAGAAAGTGGCAAACTCCCTTGACAATGACAGTAGCGAAGACTCTGACCAATGCAACTCTGAGTCATCTGAATCTCAAGAAGAAACTGACTCTGAGCCTGCTGATGGGAGGGATGAATCAAATATTCACCCAAATAGGGAAGCAATGTGCTCAAGGCCTAGGATGGTGACCTCCTGCAGTTCATCCGAAAGTGAGGGGGACACAAGTGAAGATCGACCAAGTGAGTCCGAATCTGATGGAAACAAAAAATCAAAAACTTGGTAAGAAGAAAACGAGACATAAGCGCCAACGCTATCGAGCTAATGTACGAACTGCAATAAACAAAGAGAGATCCACAGCAGAATGGCTTAGTTATGTAGGAGCCATTGACGCTCATCGAAAGATAGCGGATAATTGGGGACAATACCTCCAAAGTGTCATGTGGAGTATTCCGCAACCTCATGACGTCGCCCAATTAGAAATCGAAGAGAAGTCGAAACTAAGTCGTACTGCAAGAAAGCGGCAAAACCAAGAGTTGGCTTAGCAACAAAAGGAAGCAGAATTGAAAGAAAAAAGCCTAGCACAACAAGAACCAGTAGACTTACACCCCGCACCTAAGCATTTCAAATCATTTACCACAGGGGAACGTAAAGTGGTCTACACAAAAGCCCAACGAACGCCTACCAATGGGACTAGCGGTGTCTACGATGGCCCTGCGGGGTAGTTAAGGAGATAGACTTAGCAGATCCGGGTGAGGAGCCTAAACCAGTTTTTATTGCTCAAGACCTCACCAAGGCGGAAGAAGCTGCACTTACGAAGCTTCTTAAAGAATTCAAGGACATATTTGCTTGGACATATCATGATATGAAGGGTGTTCCACCCTTGGTGGTGCAACACACGATTCCAATGATTAGCACTGCTAAACCAGTCCAGCAATGTCCCTACCCAATGAATCCTAAGTACGCAAAGATTGTACAAGAGGAAATTGAAAATCTTGTAAAATGTGGATTCATATACCCTATTGAGCACTCAGAATGGGTTTCTTTGATAGTCATCGTACCAAAGAAGAATGGGAAACTCAGAGTGTGCGTTGATCTCAAAAAGATTAATGCAGCCACCAGAAGGGATCATTACCCCTTGCCATATTCTGAACATGTGCTTGAAAGAGTGGCAGGCAAGGAGGCATATAGCTTTTTAGATGGGTACTCGGGTTACAATCAGATCACAATTGCAGTCGAGGACCAAGCTAAAACAGCATTTATCACGGAGTTTGGAGTGTTTGCCTTTCGCGTCATGGCTTTTGGCTTGACCAATGCACCTGTAACATTCCAATGATTGATAAACACAGCCTTTAAGGAATATCTAAGGGACTTCTGTGAAGCTTTCTTAGATGATCTTTGTGTTCATTCCTCTTGGGACGAGTACTTGATGTGTTTACGAAAAATATTTGAAAGGTGTAGATTATATCGCATCTCATTGAATCCTTTCAAATGCCAATTTTGGGTTAAACACGGAGTTATCTTAGGGCATATAGTGTCCAAAAATGGGATTTCCACTGACGAGAGTAAATCAAGGTCATTCTGGAATTACTCCCACCCACCAACTATAAGGGAGTCCAACGCTTTATGGGCCACGTTGGTTATTATCGAAGATTTATTCTATTCTTCGCCGAGATAGCTCGACCATTGTATAAGCTTCTCATCGAGTTTATTTGGACCGAAGAATGTGACCGTGCCTATGAACTATTAAAGAAGGCCTTGGCGAGTGCTCCAATCTTGAGAATGCCTAACTGGGATTTACTCTTCCATGTGCATAATCGATGCATCAAACTTTGCTATTGGGTGTGTGTTAACTCAACCTGGAGAACACAAGCTAGACTACCCCATTAGCTTTGCCAGTCGCTAGTTGAACGATGCTGAGATGAACTACACCACTACGGAGCGAGAAGGGTTGGTAATGATATATGCAGTAAGGAAATTTTGTTATTACCTCCTTGCTACCAAGTTTGTTTTCTATGTGGATCATCAAGCATTGTTGTATCTGGTAAACAAACCATGCTCCACAGGAAGAATCACACGATGGCTATTGATTCTTCTTGAGTTTGATTTCACTGTTGTTGTGAGACCTGGCAAGAAACATGTTATGGTGGCTGATCATTTGTCTCACATACCTAATGGTGAGGCTCCTACGGGGGTTGATGATGACTTATCGGACACTTCCCTGTTCATGGTGGAGACAATGCCAGAATGGAGTGAGAAGATTGTTAACTTTTTGGTTAATGGCTTTCCACCCAAGGAGCTTCATAAAGATCTAGCTCGAAAGCTGATCAAAGAATGCGAACCCTATTGCCTGATAGCCGGGACTCTTTATAAAAGAGGAAAGGATGACGTTCTTAGGCATTGTGCTCGAGAGGATGAGTATCTATACATTTTGCAAGAGGCGCATATGGCCGTAGCCGGTGGTCACTTCTTAGGAGACTTAACTGCGAGAAAGATCTTACAATCAGGGTATTGGTGGCCCACTATGTTCCAAGATGCATCACTCTTTGTGAAGGGATGCGATGAATGCCAACGATACAAGAAACCAAAGCGGAAAGATCAGATGCCCCTACATCCGATCAAAGTAAACCAACCATTTGAAAAGTGGGGTTTAGACTTTGTAGGTCTAATTAGCCCAGCGGCCCGAAACACACAATCTCGCTATATTATTGTGGCCACTGACTATATGACCAAATGGGCTAAAGCGAAGGTGACACGTAAGGCGGATGCAAGGACAACAGCCAAGTTTCTCTTTGAAAATATAATCACACACTTCGGTTGTCCTTTTGAACTTGTGAGCGACAATGGTACGCATTTTATAAATGAAGTGATTAAGGAGCTCACAACAAACTTCATGATATCCCATCATAAATCTACTCCTTACTATCTGCAAAGCGAATGGCCAAGCTGAGAGTACCAACAAGACCTTAATCTCTGTTTTGACAAAGATAGTTGAAGCTCATTGCACGGATTGGGATCTAAAGCTTACAACAGCTTTATGGGCCTATCGTACTGCGTACAAAGTGGCTATTAACTACACACCATTCAAAATGGTATATGGCCAAGAAGAAGTCATGCCATGGGAATTTGTCATTCCTAGTCTTCGTGTTGCTACTCAAGAGGGTTGGGATGGCAATCCCTTAGTAGAGCGTTTGTATATCCTTGAGCGGCTAAACGAAGAAAGACAATTGGCTGTGTACAATGCCCTTATGGAGAAAGATAGAAGGAAAAAATGGTTTGATCGCCACCTGAAGGACAAGGACATCAAGGTTGGGGATAAAGTCCTGATGTATGGAGTGCGAAACAAAAAGAAGAAGCTCAAATATGTTGGTAAGGGACCGTATAGAGTATGTGAAATTATCCCACAAGGTACCATCAGAGTGGAGACTCTCGACGGAGTTGAAACCATTGGATTCCTTAATGGGAGTAAATTCAAAAGATACTATGACCCCCCTGAGCCAAGAGGAGTTACATGCAATCCATCAAAAGAAGGCAGCTAAAGAACAAGCTGAGCTTAAAAAGATACAAGCGAGAGTCGAAGCCAAAGAACGTCAACAGCATGCTAGGCGACAACGAGAAGCCAACTTGGGAATTACGCAAGTATTTTTCGAGGAAGCAGAGGAGGATGCACTGGAATCTGACCCGCCTCTAAGATACCCAATTGAGTTACAGAGTCCTTACGGGGAGGTGCTGTATAATGCGTTATTAGATACAGGAGCTCAACACAATTTGCTATCATATGGCGTGTGGTGTCAACTTGGAAAACCACCTTTATCCAAGAGTGCTATCCAAGTTCAAGGTATCAACAAGAAGAAAACCCTTGTCTCAGGAATTCTGCACACTCCTGTTGCTTATGGCAAGGGGACCGTAATTCAAAGCTTTTTGGTTATGCCTGCTGGTACCATGGAAGGCACTGTAAACTTAGGGCGCAAATGGATGCTAGCCACCAAGTGCAATATCGATTGGGCAACCAGACAAGTCACAACGCAAGAACCAACACTCAGTATGACCGCTCAAAATCTTGCTCCTAAGCCATCGACTCTGGACAAAATGCTGGATAACGAAAAATCACCAAGTCCAGTGGCAAAACCATCTTTGATTGTTTGCCACCCCTCTAACGCTTCAACGCCAAGAGTGGAAACATGCAGGGTGGTCTCTAAAGCTCCGCTTACTATGCCAAAAAATACATACAAATGGGTCCCAAAAGCTTCGTTAACAGCTACTTCCCCTGCTCAATCTCGTTCAGCCACCACCAAGAAGCCTCGTAGGAAGAAAGCAGCTACCCACCCGAGAAAGGGCAATGTAACATCGCGATGGATCCCTAAAAAATTATTAGTAGCCCAAGGGTACTACGAGGGGAATGACCAGATTTGGGTCCCTAAACATAAGCTGAATCCCTCTACATCACCTGTAAAACCTTGCAAACCAATTGTTGCCACCCCAATGACAATTCAAGACTGTGGTAAGGGAAAGGTAACAGAGTGCTCTGCACCACTTCTTCCAGCGTTAGTTTGGATTCCCAAACGATATCGATCATTACCACCTAGCTCAGGAAGGGGGGAGCCACATGAAGCTTCTAGCTCCTCATGCCAGGCACACACTCATATAGAAGTTTCTACATGCTCTACACCTACTCTTGTCAACACCCAACAAAAAACCGATGAGTCTACGTCTCCCCTTGTAATAGTATCGTCGGAGACCATTTCCTCCATTCGTCAATGGGAGCGTACACTACCATCTCTGCAATTGGATGTGGTCACAAGGGTCATAAAAAGCTATCTGCCCACATCACAACCTATGACCCGCTGGACGAATTGGTTGCAAGAGGCTGCAACATCATTGCAAATAATATGATCTACCCAAGGAAAGGGGGAGCATGTACTCACGCTCGACATTCTAATGCTTCCTCCTTAACCTTCTCCCCTCTGACCATGTAATTGCGAAATTTAAGGGGATGTATATATATAGCTTCATACATAAAAAATTAAAAAAAAACAAAGAAAAGAAAAACAAAAAATAGTAAAAAGAGCAAGAGCACAAAAAGAGGAGAAATATCCGTATACAATCAAGAACTAGATTGACCTATCATAAACCTACTGATACTATATCTGTGTTTGTAGATATGGCAGATGCACGATCATCATACACTTCATCCACTCCCACCTTTGGTGAGAGGTATCATCTGTACCTTTCTCAGATATTTCACATGTGCTATCCTGTAATTGAAACTTGTAAGGTTCCTCCCTTTAAAAATGGGAGAAACACTTAAGATAGTCCGCTAAGTCTTATCTTGGAAAAATTTCCTATTCATCGACACCTTGACCCTGTAGAGATTCAAGGATACGATTCATAGGTATGACCTAGCTCTATCCTGCAGGGGGAGCGTGATTTTCTAAACATCAAATCACCCATAGGGCAATTGATTAAAAATTGGGCAACTACTAAAGGGAGGACTGGTGGGTGCATCTCCCCCCATCTCGTTGTTACTACGTGCTCCTCTTGAGGCAATATTTTGTCGTCTCCGGGATGAGGCCATCTTAGGTGTCGCCTTGTAGAGCTCACTGCTGCGATCGAAACGCTTCAGTCGGATCTGAATTCCGAGCTTGTTTGCTCACCGTACGAGCAAAAGAATATGGCGCACAAACCCTCACTTGAGTCAAAAAACCCTTACTAAAGTCTACGCAAATGGGGAGGGGGGGGGGGGGAATTGTGAGATGTCCTTAAGGGAAAAGGCAAAAACGTGGAGAGGGCTGGGAGGGGTTGCTGCAAACCTCTCTGTAAGTCTATTCACACGGGGGGGGAGAAGAGTTAAGGACACTGGCCTCTAGAGCAAGGGGGATGGAGGAAAATTGGCTTACTCTGAAAAGAGTTAAGGACACTGGCCTCTAGAGCAAGGGGGATGGAGGAAAATTAGCTTACTCTGAAAAGAGTTAAGGACACTGGCCTCTAGAGCAAGGGGGATGGAGGAAAATTGGCTTACTCTGAAAAGAGCCAAATGAGGGGGGTGTGAGAGGGGTGGCTGTACTACTTGCAAGTACGCTACACAGGGACGGACGGCGGTACGGACGGCAGCACAACAGGGCATACGCTGAGGAGCACCCCGGGGGTTTATATAGCTGAGGGGTGAGGGTACGGGCGCTGCGCAAAGCAAGGACGAAAGGACGGTGTACCTTCAAAGGCTATGGATCAGTGGCCTGCATGGGTCTAGGGAAAAGGTACGGTGTCGGTTGTCTGGGAAAGAAGTGGTACGCATGTACCTTATCTGGTCTAAGGGTACGCGTGGACCATACAGTGGGCGGCCGTCCTTTGGTTCTTGGGCGGCCATTGTACGAGCGCCCTAGTAAGTGTGTACGGACCAAATTTTGGGGCGGGATACCCAAATTTGGGACGCCCGCCTCGATTTGCGTGCCGGACCGCCTCGGGGGGCGAAATTTTTTTTTGTCCGGGAGGTTCTCCTGGTCGCAAGGGTTCAAACCGTTCGTCAATCGGACGTGCAGTCGTGCATTTATTAAGGTTTAAAGGTCGTCGTTTTTTAACTAAAATGATTGAAATCAGCGTATAGGCTTGATCCGGTGTCCGTTTTGGATGCTGTAAAATCCTATATTAGGGTAAAATTACACGCAGATTCCAAATTTGGGCTCAAAATTTGAAGATTCTAAGTAGAAATGACTCAAATAATCAAATCATTGATATTTATACCATAAAAGCTCATAATTACATGGACATTTCTTTATTAGTGAAGATGGGTACGTTACAAAACTGAATGGGATCATATAGATGTACTAGACAGAGAGGAAATTGTTGAGGAATTAGAATGGCTAATTCGCCTATTGACCGTGACTGACCCCTACTCCGTAGAGGAAATATCCCCGATAGCCCAATGCTTTCCTTTTCCACAAGATGACTATCCTCGCATGGTTACATTCTTGATGAGTTTATGTGGATGGGAAAATGAAAAAGAAATATCTGACAATGATGAATGGACGGAAGAAACTCATGGAATTACTGAGGTTGACTTTATTTATTTGGATGATGCGGATAGAGGCTTAGCCTTAGGGCTAGAGCCAGGACTCTATAACATCCTCTTACTGTATCCTCAGTAGTAGTGTGGTGACTGGTAGGTAGGTTAGTGTTTTCAAGTTTTTTCTAGTTTGGATTCCTTAAACGAGTCTTTAATTTTTCACACTGATGTGCCTCTCGAGGTATAGTGCTTTTTAGTTGATTGAACAGGTTGAAAAGTTTGAGGTGGGTTCGCTTTCAAGTCCTAAAATAGCCGCAATGCTCATACATAAATATCTAATCAAATTGCGGGCATTTCTCTCATCGAATCAAGCAGATCTCCAAAATACAGGTGTAATTCTTCCATACCCACTCTCTTTCGTTTTTACTGTTCAATTAATTGCATAAACTATAATGCATGACCACATGGAAATTGTCAATGTACTACTTAGTTTTTGAAGTTGCTTGCATGCTAGTGTAAATCATTAATGAGCTTCACTTATTGGAAATATTCCTAGGCAACATGACGTCTTTAGTTAACCTTGGAATACGATTGTCTTAGGTCTAGGGTCAAACCATCTTAATGTTTGACACCTGGCCATGTTTGTGTTGACCTCTAGGACATAGCTATTACCCCTTTGTCGAAAGAATGCAAGACAAATTATAGTTCAGGAGCGAAGATCAAAAGAAAAAGATTTTAAAAAAAAAGCCTATAATATATGGTAATACAAGTCTATGATGTGCTTTAATGTTGGCCTATCGCCTTATTGATACTTGGTAGGCGAGGAGTATTCTACTCCAGACCGATGCCTTGGTTGGTAGGGGGTAGCCTTGCCTAAGGTGAACTAATAGATTCCTGGATAATGCCTTGTGTTAAACATGGTACCAGGATCGATGTTAGTTTTGCCTTAGGAAGGTCGCCATTGTGTGTAAAAATTATCACGTGCATTTAAAAAAAAATAAAGGCAAAAGGTTCCTGTAACTCTAATGTTTCTTATGTCCCTAGACTCGTGGTATTAACTTGTTCTTAGAGTAGACACAGTGTGGTCATCTGTTTATTTATTAAGCTTGGTTATTTTCCTTGACGTAGGCCAGTTATAAACCTTGATTAACCTTTGACACCTTGCTAACTATTGATTTACTTTCAATAATTATTAAACTCCTGTTAATTTGCTACACTAGCTCATTCATGTGACCCCTTAAACTAAGTTCTCATAGCAATATCCATTGTGGTCTAACATGCTTGAATTTATACACTTTATATCTTTTGAATTCCAGCATACTTTCACTCTACTTCCCTGTTTTGCAGACGGTCTACCACAACAACCCTATCAAGCTTACCATACCATAGCTTCCGAGGACGGAATCTACATCAAGAAGGGGGGCATGTTAACCTATGACGGACATTGAGACGTACTATGTTTTACGTCATGTAACTAGTTTAACTATTCTAAGTCATGGGCCAAGCTTGTCGGCACCATATGCAAAGGATAAAGGGATTGGGTGATCGCCGATGAGAGGCGCACCTTGAATATCAGTAGAATAAGGGTTAGGGTCGGCTGGCCATGTATGGGCGCCCAAGTGTGAACGGCCAAGTCACCTATAAGAGTCAAATGTAACCCTAAAATCCTCATTCTCATGTGTTGTGAATACAAGAGTGCTCTTGCCTTAGCTCCTTGGTTTCCTTCTCCGGCGTGTGAGAGAGAGAGAGAGAGTGAGTGAGAGAGCGATCGAGCACCGTGTAGTGGCAAGAGGCAGTAGAGCAGCGACAGCGGCTTCTTCTTCACTACGACACGGGAATCCTTCAAGGCGGCGGTTGAACGGTGAGTGACACACCTTTTGCATTTTGTTTGAGCTTGCTTTCCTGGGGTTGTATGCTTGCAGCCATTCGTGGCTCGCATACGGTGTTCGGCAAGTCCCCAGCTACAACCTGTGTGACAAAAGCGCACAATATGTCTCACAAATAGAAAGGCCTACAAAACAATGGCAAGAATAGAAGTTACCTTGTTGCTCGTACACGTCGTTTTCTTGCTCCACTTAGGGTTGCCAAGGTTTCTAGGGACTGACGCTTTCTGTCGAAAGCCTACTGGAAGCTTCTTCAGGCTTGCAAGGTGTCGTTGCTTGTTTCGTGCATCCTGTTTGGCTGCATTCACTTTGTCCCGTTCAATATCAAAGGCCTGCTTAAGCAACAAGTTGTTCTTCTGGAGCTCCTGATTCTGAGTTTTCAAGTTGTTCACCACTTCTTCAAGCCTATCAATGTCCTTCTTGTGTTGCTGCTGCAACTCAAGCCATAAGCCTCAAAAATGCAGTCTTGAATGCGATTCCTGAGCTGCAACAAAAGAAAGCCTCCTACAATAGCCAAATAGACCATTAGCTCCATCACCTACATAACTAAGAAATGTAGTGATATTAACAAAATGAGGTGGAGCATTGGTGAGCGGGTTAATAGGGTATATGAATCCATTCGTCCAGAGGTCAATACATTTTCGCCCTTGTGATCGAAGAGTACCCAATGGCACATTGGTCACACCACTTGATTTTGTGCTGCGGCGGATGGTAGCATACTCAGCAGCCAAATCTACATGTAACCTGAACTTTGGTGCTCTGTTAGATATATCTTCAAGTGGCATTTTCTTTAGGGTTAGGCAATGCTGAAAAGAGCTTCTTGTAGAACACAATGCAAGAGTGAGGATAGGGTATTCTGAGGAGAGTGCAATGAAGTTTTGCTGTAAAAAATATTAGAAGATCATAGATCTTCTGATTAGGTAATAGGAGAAAGGACAAGGAAGATGGCAAGAGGCATAGAAAATGGTAGATTGAGGTTTTGCAGCATAATACAGTAGAGAGAGAGAGAGAGAGAGAGAGAGAGAGAGAGAGAGAGAGAGAGAGAGAGATGTAGATTGCAGACAGAAGTAGGGGATATGTATGGTAAATAATGCAAGAATGGAAAATGGTAAGCACTGAAGCTATGGAGGTTGACAAAGTGATTTTCTGCACTTCAATGGTGGGGGAAAGACATGAGAGAGAGAGAGAGAGAGAGAGAGAGAGAGAGAGCAGAAAATGATAAAAAGATGAGGCATGGAGGATGAGAGAGTGTGAGATATCTGCATTTGGAAGTGCAAAGGTTATGGAAGCTTACTAATCAGAGATGCAGAGCCATGGCACACCCAAATGTGAGAAAGGGGAAGAGAAAGAGAGTGGTAGAGAGACGAGGGCATCTTAGAGAGAGAATGTAGAGAGAGAAAGTGGGGGGACCTAAAAGTGGAGGAAAGAGAGGAGGGAAGGCTTTTCAGCCATTTTGAATTTGGGGAAACCAAAAAGTTACCCCCATTTTAGCTCAAGCAAATATATATTTGAAAAAATAGAAATTCAAATAATGATTACATAAAGATCCCCTTGTTAGGCCTAGTCAAAGTATGCTTAGAGTCCATAAGAAAAAGTACTTAAAAACATAATATGGCAGCTTAAAGGGCCCCCATAGACCTCAACCTTCCCCTAATGGGGATCTAAGCAGGAGCTGTCAAGGGCAGTGAAGCCAATGATGGCACAACCAATCAGTTTGGCGGAAGAAGTTGAGGACGATGAGGAAGATAATTTTTTGGCAGAGCCAATCCAATAGTGGTTCCTGTTTTTGAAGTGGATGTGGAACAGATTCTTGATAGATATGTTGATTATCCGATTCAGGAGGATGTATTTTGTCAAACAGTTCGACAGTACTTTCGAACAGATTCTGCAGATAAAGGAAGAAAAAACTGATGATGGTGACAAGGTGGAAGAAGTTGATGATGATGCAGATATCGTGCCTAAGGAGGCAATAATCAGAGCAGAGTTCTTGTATGATAAATTGATGGAGAAGGTTTCCAGAGTGAAGGAAGATGATTTGCAGGATTTAAATTTGGGATCTGTGGAGAATCCGAAGGTTGTCAAAGTGAGTGTCAACCTGGATGATGATTTCAAGGACAATTTAAAGGTGTTGTTGCAGGAATTCATGGATGTGTTTGCTTGGGATTATTCTGATTTGAAGGGTATGGATCCCCAGGTGTATAGGCATCAGATAAATTTAAAGAAGGATGCGGTGCCTGTGATTCAGCAAAGGTACCGAATGAATCCGAATTACGCCAAACAGGTGAAGGAAGAGTTGGATAAACTTCTCAATGTTGGATTCATCATCCCAGTGGATAAAGCAGAGTGGTTGTCCCCAATTATGGTGGTGCCAAAGAAGTCAAGGAAAATCCGAGTTTGTGTGGATTACAGAAAGTTGAATGCAGCAACCATTGCAGATCCATTTCCATTGCCATTCATTGATTCAGTTTTGGATGATGTTGCAGGGCATGAGATGTATAGCTTTCTTGATGGATTTTCTGGCTATAATCAGATTCCAATGGTAGAAGAGGACATTGAGAAGACAGCTTTTATCACTTAATGGGGAGCATTTGCTTATACAGTGATGAGCTTTGGTCTGAAGAATGGACCACCGTCATTTTCAAAAGCAGCTTTCAAAACTTTTGAACCATATTTGACAGAATTTATGCGGATTTTCATGGATGATTTTTCAATTTTTGGGGAGAAGATTAAACATTTGGAGCATTTAAGGAAATGTTTGGAGAGGTGCAGGATGTTTAGAATGGCTTTAAACCCACACAAATGTGCTATTGCAGTTCAAAAAGGAAAGCTACTTGGTCACATTATATCCAAGGAAGGGATGTCGATTGATGCTGACAAGATTAGTGCAATTCAGAGGGCAATAGCACCGAATATTTTGAAGGCAGTTATGCGGTTTCTTGGTCAAACTAAATGGCATAACCGTTATCTGAGATATTTGGTAGATGTGTGTGCACCTTTGAGTCATTTGACCAAAAAGGATATGAGTTTTGTGTGGGGTGAAGCACAGGAAAAAGCCTTTCAGATTATCAAGAAAATGTTGGTAGTTTCACCTATCCTTCAACCACCAAATTGGGAGTTACCTTTTGATATTTATGTGGATGCGTTGGATATGGCAGTCGGAGCAGTTTTGATGCGGGAGAAGGTTCGAGGATGGTTTAGACCAGTGTACTATGCAAGTAGAATGCTAAATCCAGCGGAGAGGAATTACACTATCACAGAGCAAGAAGCCACGGGAATGATTTTTGCATTGGAAAAATTTCGGCATTATTTGTTGGGAAACAAAGTTGTTTTTGGTAAATAAATCAAAGATGGAAGAAAGGCTTGCAAGATGGACGCTTTTGTTGTAGGAATTTGATTACACTGTAGTACATACACCTGAAAATCAGCATCATGCAGTGGCGGATTATTTGAGCAAGCTAGAAAATGCCTTGGATGCACCAGGGGTGTCTGATGAATTGCCAGATGCGGAATTGTTTTAGGTTCAAGGTCAAGTATATGACAACTGGTATGACCAAATGGTTCAGTTTTTGACAGATGGGGTATTACCTTTCAACATGACAGCTGATCAGAGGAAGAAGTTTGTTCTAAGGAGTAGACCATTTTTTATAATTGCCGGATCTTTGTATAGAAGAGGAGCAGATCAGATCATTCGGTGATGTGTGCCAAATGAAGAACAGAAGGTAGTTTTACAAGAAGCACATTTTGGTGTAGCTGGAGGTCATTTTTCGGGAGAGATTACTGGTAGGAAGATTATGCAAGCTGGACTTTGGTGGCCATTATTGCTGAGGGATGCTTATTCATTTGCAAGAGAATGTGTGCAATGCCAGAAGATGGGCCAACCAACATCCATGGATCGGTCATCCGATATTACCCCTTGAACCATTTCAAAAATGGGGTCTTGATTATGTTGGGCCGATTATGTTGGGCCGATTAAGCCAAAATCAAGAAGAATGGGAGCAAGGTACATCCTGGTTGCAACAACAGATTATGCCACCAAATGGATGGAAGCAGACTGTGGCTTTGAAGAATAACAAGGCAGCCAGTGTGGCTAGGTTCCTGTACAAAATGATGACCAGATTTGTGTGTCTGATAGAATTGGTGTCGGATCAAGGTGTCCATTTTCTAAATTCAATCATTAAGGAATTGACATCCAAGCACATGATTCTTCATAAGAAATCTACTCCGTATCATCCGCAAGCAAATTGGCAGGCGAAAAGCACAAATAAGGTGCTAGTGAGGATTTTGAAGAAGATTGTTTCTGAAAACAGAGCAGATTGGGATGAGAAATTGGATTCAGCATTGTGGTCATTCAGGACTGCATACAAAGTGGCAACAGGCATGACACCTTTTAAGCTAGTTTATGGGATTAAGGCAGTTGTCCCTATGGAATATGTGATATCTAGCTTGAGGCTTGCAGTTCAGCATAGATTGAGCCCTGAAGATTCAGTGATGCATAGGCAGCAGGAATTGTTAAAGTTGAAAGGAGATAGAATCTACAGTGCTTATGTGGCAGAAGTAAGTCAAAACAGAAGGCAAGCATGGATGACAAGGCAGGTCAAATTCAAAATTTTTCAGAACGGTGATTGAGTGATGATGTACAATTCGAAACTAGGGCCACACCCGGGAAAGTTGAAGCTTAGATATTTTGGTCCATATCAGATTGTGCAAGAATTGGGGCAAGGAACTTTTAGATTGATAGATGTGTTTGGAACTCCTATCCCTAAGCCAGTAAATGGATTCCAACTGAAGAAGTTTTATGGCAAGATTCCTGAAATTCCAAGATGGATGATTAATAAGGCTGAAGACATTGTTGTGAGAGGCATGTGGAAGTTGAATTAGAAGGCAGAGCAGAATTAGTGAGGAGGAAAGTAATTTGGCAACCAGGTTTCCAGGGGAAGTTGATAGCAGGCCGAAGCGGAATTGGAATGTTTGTGGGAAAGAAGTTTTTGGATAGACAATGTGGTTGTCAGGTATTTTGTCAGAGGGATAGCCAAAATGGAAGTCAAAATGAGGGGAATAAATTTTTTTGAGGGAATCTTTGCACTCAAGTTAAGAAAAGAGTGGTGCCACATGTGAGAAAGATTTTGGGCACACCTTTTGAGAGATTTGCATGGGGTGCGCTTTTTGAGAAGGAAGACCATGATAAACTTGAGAGGGGTCGATGTGCCCGATTGGTCCAAATCGAAGTGTGTGGACGCTTGGTGTTTTTGAGGGTTTTTTGTGTCTTTTTCAAGATGTTCTCTTAGAGTTTGAGGAAGAAATTCTTCATGTAGCCGCAGGAGCACTGTAGTGATCTTATGACATAGACGCGTTTGATGAAGGTAGCTTTGGAGAAATTGAAGACGCCGTGGGTTGCTATGCAGGTGACCGAAGATGATGATAGTATCAGAAGCCCAGAGTGGCGACAAGGAGTCAGATGAAGGTATTGATTTGCATGAAGATGAAACGAAGGTTTGGCTAAAGCGGATTGGATTGTTTGAGTATGCACAGTTGCCTTGGTCTGCATGGCAGCAAAATACTTATGCAGAGCAGCAGATGCAACATTTGAGGGAAAACAGGGGCTACATCACTGATGACAAAGAGGTGACGCCGCAATTAGTGGCTGAGGTGTTTAAGTTGCCAAATCAACAGGGTGCAAAGCTGAAGAAGATTACGGATTCTATCATGAAAGGGGAGTTTGGGCCGCCAGAGGGCACTAGGGCCTATTATATGGTGAGGAATGTGGAAAAAATGAGAAGCGAGCATCTGTTTTGGTACTTGGATAAAATCTGTTTGTTGGCAAAGACAGCATACATGTCAAAAGAGGCGTTTGCACCGTTGTCGAATGCAGAGCATGGGGCTCACATTGACTAGGCCTCATTCCTTTTTGAGAGACTGCAGATTGCGGAGATCAAAGATAACAGGAGATCACCGTCCTTGACGAAGCTTGTCCCATATTTGGGGGGTATTTTCAGTTATGTGTTGCAGGGAGGCTGTGGGACCGGTGATAACGCTGTTGAAGGAGGCAAAGAAGCGGAAATTGGAGTACAGATCTCCATCCGGATCCAAAGCAAAAGCCAGCAAATCGCATTACTTGGGTGACTCCAGAGTGCAGTGATGCAGTAGCCCAAGGGGGAGCAAGTAAGTCTACATTGTTTTCTTCTTTGCCAAATGTGCCTCATTTAGGGCCAAAGGCCAAGACTTTCACTTTCATTCCGCAAAAGTTGGGGGAAAAGTCGGGAGAACAGAAGCCGTTTCAATCTGTGTATAAGCCTATGATGTCACAGAGTTGGGCTAGTGTTAATTTGCCTGGGGTATTTACTACAAACGAGGCTATCAATAGCCTGGCGGAGTTAGGCAGGTTTATTAACAATCAAGAGGCAATGCTTGTGTCTTTGGAGGGTCAGAAGGTGGATTTAGAGCAGCTGGGAGTATTAGAAAGGCAGATTCAGTTTCTTAAGGATCAGTTGGAAGTAGCAAGAAAAGAAAAGGCTCAGCTTGAGCAAAATTTGTCAAAACTAAATGAGCAGATGCAAGGGAAGATGGAAGAAGTGTTGCAAGCAGCTATGGAATTTGGAAGTTGGGCAAATGGCTTAAAAATGTCTATTGATGTGCAGTTCAAGTCGTTTGAAGACCGGATTGTGGAGCTTATGTCGAATAATAATTTCCTGATGTGAACAGATTGACTCCGTTGATTAGTATGGAGAAAGCAGCTTTGGAGGGGCAATCCGTTTACAGGTGTGCTAGTGGCTGAGGCAGAATTGGAAGAGTTGAAGAAAGAGGTGCAGCAATATACTCAAAAATTATGGAGTCATACTAGCCGAATGTTTGAAGAACATTTGGGGGAGCCCATTGACAAATTCAAAATGTGGTTTGAAGCTGCAGGTGATAAGAGTGTTCGAAATGAAAATGAGGAGTTGAAGCGGATTGTGGCAGATTTGCAACAACAGTTGGAAGCGGAGCGAAATGTCAATTTGGTGTAGTTGGAGTTTGATGGGGAGGAATCAGGAGTTCAAGCGAAGGCAGACAAGCAGGATGACCTTCAGGTGAATACTATTATTCTTCTAGATGCAGAGCCAGAAGCTGAGAAGACAAAGGAGTTGGAAGTTGAAGTGACAGTTCAAGATGCAAGTACTGAGATGGATAAGGTAGAAAATAATCCAGATCAAGGGATTGTGGATCCGAAGTCAGCCTATGGCTCAAGCCGAGCTGTGCCAAGTGTTTAAGGCTGAAAATTAGATGCTACTTTTGTCTAACTTTTTGTCTTTCAATTTGTCATAATCGGATGTAGTGTGAAGTGTCTTTTGAAATCTGGATGAAGTTAGAAATGTCATGCGAAGTAGTAGTGGCTATCCGCAATAGAAGAAGAAGGATTTTTGATTCGTAGATATGGAGATTTATGTAATCAGATAGTTGACAGTTATTCTGACAATGAAGATGCAGTGTGTTTTGTCAATCTGGTTGTCACTGTGGTGTTGTCATTCTGTAGTTTATTTTGAAGACTGATGTGATGAAGATGTTTTGGAAGTATTCTGTGTAATGCAATTTTGTGTTATGGATTAGTTTGCTGTGTGTTTGGGAAGTGATACATAGTTAAACAGTTTGTCAGTTTGTTTGTCAGAAAGTCTGAATTTCTCTTGAAGTTTGTGAAAGATGTGATAAGCAGTAAACATTCTCCACTAGTTCTCAATTGCCAACCTACTAGTAAAAAACCTCAAAGACTCCCTTGCAACAAAAATCAATCAAAACCATAGGTTACCTCCTCTCCATGGATTCCAACTCTTCTAAAATCTCAAGGCTACTACGAGAGTAACACATGGATTTGGGTGCTGCAGAGGATGCACATCTCTATAGCCTCAATAGTCACAAACACATCAATTGGCCAATCAACATTCTCTAACCCTAATGCCAGAGTAGATAAAGAAAAACAAATTGATATACCTCTATTTCTAACAACCCACAAGATTTGGATTCCAAATGTTGTTCAAAAGATGGCATGCCCCTTTAAAAAAGGAGACTGATAAATCCTCTAGTTTCCATGAGGCCTCTACAAGTTCTTCAATGCCTACTCATACTCCCTTTTCAAAATTACTTAAAGAGAACCTAGTACTTAAGCAAAGGCTTGATACTCTCAACAAGTCCTTGCATCAATGTCAACACCTTTCCAAGAGCCCATAAGCTCCATCCGATCTTATGAGAGCCTTTTATCGCCATTAAAATTGGAAATTGACATGCCACAATAAGTAAGAAAGGTTGCTTCTAGCCAACAAACACTGAGGGAGCACAGTTGGAAGGGATGGTTACAAAAAACCTACAATATCTTCCGCAAGGTCAAGGTATGATAGAAAGCAAGAAGGGGGGACTTCTGCTAATATCATTGCTTTTACCCTCCACGTTTTACTCCCTGATGACAAAGTTTATGTCCATATCGAGAGGGAGCCTATTGGAAATAACTACCCCATGACAATATAGCTTGCACCAATATGTACAACAATATAGCACCTATACACATACTAAATATCCGACTAACCATTAAAATTTAATAAAAAACAAGATAATGAGAAAGAGCACACGTCAAACAAAAGAATGAAGTACGTCTCTGCTATGACTACCGGCCATGAGCGTGAACTTTTCGTGGACCAATATGAGTGACCCTATCCTAGACCCAGATTACAAGGAATGGTACTATCGAGGGCAACGAAGTATTCCTCCTTTCTAGACCCATGGTATTTTTATGCACCACTAGGGGAGAGATGTTATGGAGCCACCTTTGTGGACCTGTTCTACCTATAATTCCATTTCCTTGCACCATGCTTTACCTATGCGCATTGCATGTGGTATGAAGCATCCTACTTATGTTGGCATTGTAGAACTTATTTTAGGCACTATGGGACAAGATTATCGTAATCCATGGTAGGAGAGACACCACAACCACTACAATAGAATGAAGGTGTAGCAACAAAAATAGCAACACTTTTATAACTAGAAGGGTAGGGAGATGTCGGGCTATTTTCACTGCTAAAAAAGTTGCTATTTTTGCTACACAACGGGTTTGCTGTTGTGAGAAGTGAAATAATGCTGCTCAGCAAAAGTACTGCGCAATTAAAAAAAGCTAGGGCAGACTAGGGATTTTGCACAGGACTCCCTAGTCTTCCCCATCTCTTTTTTAAAAATTAAAACAGAGTCACAGTTTTATAGCATAAACATAAACATGAAAAACACATATATTGGGAAGAATGCAATTGAGCCCAAAAATTATTTTATTTCATGAAGTGTCGGGCCTTTGGCTATATATACAAAAAATATATCAATGAAGAGGTGGTTAATCAGAATCCGTATTGGATTTTGAGTGCTCATCATTATCGTCTTCATCCTCCTCTTCACTTCCTTCTAGATCTTCATCCTCCTCTTCACTTCACTTCGCTTCATGCTCATAATCTAGATCTTCCTCTTCCTCTTCCCTTTCATCCTACATACATGCCATCAAGCACAAGGTAAGCATAGGGCAATAAAGTACAATTAGATGTAGATAAGAGAAGGGTTGTTTCACTACTTACCTCATTTGGTTGAGTCCCCAAAATGGACTCATCCAAGTGTATACCTCGTGTACACATCCACGCCCACAATTACGGACGGAGGGCTTTGTAGCCATAGTCGTACTCCTCCTTTTTTGGGTCACACCCAATAACCTCCCTTTACAAAAAACAATTAAGAAATATACAATTAGTTAAAGAAAACAATATACTACAAAACAAAATGAAAGAGGATAAAAAATGATTAGTAAAATAGGTACTTACAAAACGAGAAATGAAGGAGGACTTTCCTCTTGAGCCAAAGTGTGAAGCCCCTCGTTGTCGTAGTCGGGAAGCACTCGCTGTCACTTGTTGTTGAAAAGCATGTCGGTGCTTTCTCACAAAGCTGCGTGCGTGCCTCCACTCCTCGTGCGTACAAATGCTCAGATTTTCCAAATTTTTCTTTGCCATTCTCTTAATATTTACTCTCCTATTAGAGAGAAAAAGATTGATTCTTCTCTTCATCCACTCCTCCGAGAAGCAAAGACCCACATGTGGAACATGGAACTTCGACTTAAGCACATCAATGACGTATTTCTTTGAAAACTTATCTTGTGCTTTCTACTTTTTAAAGGAGTTCATGAACTCCAGGTTAGCAAGTACATGCATGCGGTTCATGACTTGCTTCCCTCGTGCATCCATCATGAGGGCACTGTCGACATCCATGTTATGGTAGGGTGCATGGATCAAATGGTGGAATCGGTCTCCTGGGGGCTAGCTCATAATGAGCAAATGAAGAGACCCCCTGCTGCTAGGGACACACATCAAGAGACCTAGTACTCCTTTTTCCAAATGCAAAAGCAGCCTACTCCCCCTCGCTCTAGCACATCTACTAGCCCCCCCCAAACTCCCTACTACGTCGTCGTCATGGTGAAGAAGGACATGAGGGAGCGGGGGTGGGTCTAGTTGAGGTAGGTGGTGTAGGCTCTGTTGAAATATACAAGTGAATAGGGTGTGTGTGGGAACAAGCTCTTGGATAGAGGCTGTAAAAGAGGAGATGTAACTGTGAAAGAACCTGTGAAAAGGTTAGAAGAATCTACTGGGAGGGAATAATGGGTAGCATGAGGGAATTTAGGAGTGTGGAGATATTCTGGGAGATATTCAGGGAAAAGAGAAGAGGTGGAGAGAATCAGGCAAAAGGTGGAGATATTCTGGGAGTGAATCATGGAGAAATCAATGGGATTTGATGCTTGATGTAAACTCTATAAATTGAGGCATAGCCCTAATGAGAATTTGCTGGTTTTTGAGTATCCATGCCTACATTAATCTATCTCACTAATTACGTCTTAATCATTTGCTAATCACTTTATTAATGATGTTGATTCTAGTGTATGATCCACCATAGCTCATCATTTTGCTCAAATTTCAACATGGTATCAGAGCCATGCCTAGAATCAACCAGATTTATGAGCCCATTAGTGAATTAATCAAGATTAGTAGGTAATTAGCAAAAAAATCAATTTTTTAGTGAGTTTTTCATCCTCCCCTTCACCCCCAGCCAGTGGAGGACTCTATTCTCCATGCACAGTCAACATTAGGCCTTTCCCTCTTAACACAAGCTAGCCAACACATCTAGCTACAAGCACATCAAACGGCGCAGCAAAACGCGAAAGCGTTAGGGAGAAATCGGCGTTTCTTTCAGCGCTATTTTTTCTGAGTAAAATGCAGATCTACACTTCATCAGTTCAAATTGATTCAATTCCTCCTAGCCCAAGAGGTAATCAAGCATGCTCTACAAGCTGGTGAAGACAGAATTCAATTTCATCAAGTCTACATTGAGATCAAAGCTCTTCATCAAATCTGCAGAGGTGACTTTGGTAAAACAGAGATTAAGCTTTCATTATTTGGTCAAATCTTGTGTTTCTTGGCTTAATCCTGTACTAGAATCATTGCTATTGATGCCTTTGAAAGCATTTGAGCTCATTTGAAGTGGAAGGCACCAGATCTGGGCTCCCCGCATACTCTGTTTTCTGCACACAAACTAGAGCATTAATTTGCTAATCAGTGATTAATCAGTGCTAATCACTATATTTTGGTACAATTGAGGGTTCAAATTAACCATTAGGTATCTGATACAGATCCCTATAACTTCAGATTTCAAATCGGAGTTGGTTTGATACTCCAACCATCCCGTACAAATTGGTTACCCTTGATTTAATGTAATTTCTGGGAAAATTGTGCTGATAAATTTGTGAAAATCATCATTTTGCATTTAACCCTTGGTTAATGCCTGTAAATCTCACTCAAATTCAAGATTATTCACAGCCAGAGGTGCATTTGGAATGTGCATGAGAATGAATGCTATACGCATTATGTATTGGGCACATTGCATCAGTGTAAAAATGGGAACAGACACTGCCCTTGTCCAGAATAAGGCAAGTGGTAAGACCTCCCGCATAAATGTGGGTTTGCATTGCATAATGATACAAGATAAACATAAAAATCCCAAAGGAACTGTCAGCAAAACATTGAAACATGTTGCTCACATGGAGCAAAATGACCTGACGGACGAGCTCATGGCCCCAGCCATGAAAGAAGAAGAATATCTCTTCCCAAGAAGAGGATCCACACCGAGAAGAAGATCTGAAGGAAGACATGGACATGAGAAGAGAAGCTGCCACGAGAAGAGAAGCTGCCCCAAGAAGACTGAAAGAAGAGACGGACGCGTGGAGAGATGCTGCCACGACAAGAAGACTGAAGACAAGAGAAGATGTGAGGCTCCAAAGAGTGAGGAGCCATGTGAAAATCTCTGAGAGAGAGAGAGAGAGAGAGACCCCACAACCCAATGTAACCTGCCCCAACAAAGTAAAACCACCTCTGAGCCATCGATGATGTAGGCCACGTGGTAGAGAGATATATGTGTGAGCACTTTAGTCAAGGTCGCGGGCAACTATAGTAAGCCTTGGTGGACACATAGAGAGAGAGAGTGTCAAGGACTATGAGTTTAGGGACTCGAGGCACTGTCAAGTAAGAAAGAAACTTGATACAGAGTCCAGGTGTGCTGAGATAACTTGAGGGGAGGAGTAGACACTGGTCGCGGACTGCCAAGTAAGGGGAGGCAAACTTGGTATAGGGTCTAGGTGTACTAGGATTATTCACTTGAGGGGAGGTGTTGAAATATACAAGTAAATAGGGTGTGTGTGGGAACAAGCTCTTGGATAGAGGCTGTAAAAGAGGAGATGTAATTGTGAAAGAACCTGTGAAAAGGTTAGAAGAATCTACTGGGAGGGAATAATGGGTAGCATGAGGGAATTTAGGAGTGTGGAGATATTCTGGGAGATATTCAGGGAAAAGAGAAGAGGTGGAGAGAATCAGGCAAAAGGTGGAGATATTCTGGGAGTGAATCATGGAGAAATCAATGGGATTTGATGCTTGATGTATTGAGGCATAGCCCTAATGAGAATTTGCTGGTTTTTGAGTATCCATGCCTACATTAATCTATCTGCTAATTATTCACTAAAATTACGTCTTAATCATTTGCTAATCACTTTGTTAATGATGTTGATTCTAGTGTATGATCCACCATAGCTCATCATTTTGCTCAAATTTCAACAAGCTCATCATAGCCATACCGTGATGGACCTCGGTCCCACGCCACTCAGACCTGTGCGTAGACCATGCCTATCAAAGGCATGGTCTACCCCAGCTAGCCAAGTGGGGTAGATTTCCCCCATGGCATCGACGACTGGCCCAATGGTAAGCTCACCTGCATACAAGATTAAGTAATAAGACTCATAATACGCATAAAAGGTTAACTTTGTGTATGTGAAAAGGTTTGATGGAACAATACATGTGTCTGAGTAAACCTTGCTGCCCATATCGTTTGTTTATAATAGATAGCAGATTTGCCACATCTGGGTCTTGCAATGGGTCGATCGACATTGCCTATATATATATATATACATAAGAGTCAATTGACTAAAGCATAAAACATAAAGGCCTTATGCATAGAGCCTTATGTATAAAGCTCTATGCATAGAGCCTTATGCATAAAGCCTACTCATAGAGCCTTATGCATGAACCTTTATGCATAGAGCTATGCATGTAGCCTTATGGCTAAAGCTCTATGCTTAGAGCTACATATAGAGCCTTATGCATAAATCTCTATGCATAGAGCCCTATGCATAAAGCCTATGCATAGAGCCTATAAATAGAAGCTTCATGAATAGAGCCTTATCCATAAAGCCTACGCATAGAGCCTTATGCATAAATCTTTATGCACATAGAGCCTTATGCATTAAAGCTTTATTCATAGAGCCTTATGCATAAATCATCCTACGCATAAAGCCTATGTATAGAAGCTTTATACATAGAGGTAAACCTAAGCTACACACCTAGACCTAGCACCCAAGGGTGCAATAAAGGAAAAACATGCTGTAAGCAATCAAAAGAAGAAGAGAGCTTACTACTCTTATGTGAAGCTGAAAGAGAGGATTATTGCTTGAGAGCTTCAAAATAAAAGAGGAAACAACACAAGATTTCTCTAGCAAAAGAATGCTTAAAGCTTTTTAAAAAAAGGCAATATGTGATATTAGAACATTGTTGAGACCTTTAACAATATTGCTTAGACAAGCAGGGTGGACAATGCCCCTTTTGGATGATAACTTCTGCAGACTTTCCACATGCTCCCCACTATTAAAGCCAAAGGCAACTTCTCTTTTACAAGAGAAGGATAGTGAAAGATCAAGGGATCCCCCTCCAATATAACTACCTACACTCCTAACTTGACTTAACCAGCATTCTAGATACCCTACCATAATGCCCCATATCTCTATGCATAAGCCTAAACCCTAAACCCAGCACCCAAGGGTGAAATAAACATGAGGTTGCATGCATAAGAGAGCTTACCTCGACAATGTTAAGCCAAAGGAGAGGACAAAAACATAAGATTGCTCTAACATACAAATGCTCTAACATACAAATGCTTTAAGCTTAAACAAATGAGGCAACATGTGTTCAGATATTAGAAAATTGTTGAGACCTTCTAAAATACTTCTTAGACAAGCGGGGTGGACAGTGCCCCTTTGGATGATAGCTTCTATGGACTTTCCACATGCTTCCCACTATTAAAGCCAAAGGCAACTTCTCTTTTATAATAGAGGGATAGTGAAAAGATCGAGGGCTCCCCCTCCACTATAACCACCTACTTGCGGATAACCACTCCTAACTTGACTTAACTAGCATTCTAGATGGCCTACAATAATTCCCCATATACTCTATGCATAAGCCTAAACCCTAAACCCTAAACCCTAAACTCGGCATGAGGTTGCAACAATAAACATGAGGTTGCAACAATAAACATGAGGTTGCATGAATAAGAGAGCTTAACTTTGAGAATGTCACACTACTATAGGATGACCCATTTTCGACTCCTAGTATTGACGGTTTCCACGCCATCAAAATACTCGTCAATATAAACGTCGAAATACGCCGTCCAAAATGATCATTAAAATAAACATCACAGATAAGCGTCAGAATAACAGTCAAAAAAGGCGTTGAAATAACAGTCATAAATAAGCATCGAAAAAAGTGTCCAAAACTCAACACTCACTAAATTATCAGCTTCAACCAATACATTGCTAGGGCCAAGGGATTCAACAATTCCCTTGATCTTTAAAATAGGCTCATTGATAGACATGCTCATTGATCTTTAAAATAGGCTCATTGATAGACATGCTTTTCTTCTCCAGAGTATGCAACTCTTGTTTTAGCTGCAGTTTCATTACCTTTGTGTTGGTCTGGAACATCTACACCAGGTTCTACCATGCAATGGTATTCTGTATATTTCCTATGGTTGTGTCTATGACACTGATTAAAAGCCAATACATGACTTCCCTTACACTCTAGTTCTAGTCCTTTATCTCTGCTCTAGAGGTTACATTCAGGAGAAAGGCAAATCCAATCCATACACGAGGGGGATATACAACCATTCACAGATGATGCATTTGCACTGGAAACATTACATCAGTGGCCTACATGCCATATTGTTGAGATCTCTTGCTCTTTGTTACACCTTGGCCTTAAACACAGAGGTGTAGTAGTCTGGGTGACCTTAGTCAAGATACCCATAGGGATCATATTGTTACTCATATGGATCTTGTTGTTCATAAGACTCATAGATCTCTTTTTTCCTAGGTTTCTATCTTTGCAGGTAGGGTCATCGTCGAGAAGTGTTGTAATACTGTGGTTCTTGGAGGAACCGGCCAAGGCAGTAGTACCAGAGGTAAATATGGCAATTGGGGTGGTCTATATGTACCTCATGGTAAAAGGTTTTGATATGTAGGCACTGGTACTTATGCCTATTGAGGAGTGACTATTGGGGCTAGTAAGGCCAATGTTTTCCTTGCTAAACTATCGTGGTACCATGATAGGAAGCATCTATCGTGGTAACAAACTCCACCCTTGTTGGGTTTCCCTAGTATCGATAATGAGTTATGTCATGGCTCTCAGGGCACTAGCGCAATGAGCATAAAATTATTATTATCCAAGCCTTAGCAACGGACACTTTGTACTTGTATGGCTCTTGCAGGAAATAATGTGTAGTACCAAACCATATCTCTTCATGGGAATATATATGGATGTTCTACTTAAGTTGCTAGGCTAGGGTTGAATTTGAGGTTGCCCTTGGGATGTCCCATAACTGGCTAAGCAGATTCTCTGCAAGCTCATCCATGGTCATGTCCTTAACTAGAACTCTAGCTGGTTTGCTAATTGGGCACCCTTGGTCAATGATGATTTGGATGATGCATTCTCTATCTCTTGGTTTGGGTGGACAACTTCTACATTCTTGTCTTGTAGATTGTCCACTAGGTCTATTGCCTCTCACAGTGTATCACTAATCAAAGATGTAGTGACTAGAACTGTAGAGATAGTCATGAAGTTGGTTATTCTTAAGACCAATCATAAATTAGTCGATGAGTAAGATAAGTCATATAATATTTCACAAGGTGATGCATCTCATGTGGAGATACTTGGTTCTATCAATGTAATCCTACATGGTTTCTCGATCAATATAAGATAGAATTTTCTACGGAATGGAGAACCTAGGTGTATCATGTTATGGCATTTAACTGCAAGCTCATCCATGGTCATGTCCGTTGGTGTGCTGATTGGGCACCCTTGGTCAATGATGATTCTGATGATGCATTCTCTATCTCTTGGTTTGGGTGGACAACTTCTACATTCTTGTCTTGTAGATTGTCCACTAGGTCTATTGCCTCTCACAGTGTAGCACTAATCAAAGATGTAGTGACTAGAACTGTAGAGATAGTCATGAAGCTGGTTATTCTTAAGACCAATCATAAATTAGTCGATGAGTCATATAATATTTCACAGGGTGATGCATCTCATGCGGAGATACTTGGTTCTATCAATGTAATCCTACATGGTTTCTCGATCAATATAAGATAGAATTTTCTACGGAATGGAGAACCCAGGTGTATCATGTCATGGCATTTAACTTTACCAATTCCCTCACCTCCTTCCATGTCGATGTATACTAGTCTCTAGGATCTTCCTCAAAAGACCCTAGAAATATTCGTTGATGACCTATGTATGTACTCAAAGTGGAAGGAGAAACTTTCACATCTTCGGCTAGTCTTTGAGGGATGCATACTCTACCGCATTGTTAAACCAACTCAAATGTCAATTTAATAATGGTATGCGTTGTCACAAAAATCAAATAAAATTTATAGATGCCCAAAATCAAGTGTCTCAAAATCTTCTTGACCCACCACCAATGTCTCCATTATCCAATCCAAGGATCTGCACTTACATTAACTATGCCAATCAATTGATAAACTAATTGATTAAAAATACAAATAATCATACAAAAATCATAATATTAAGATGATGCAACTAATCCTCTCGTGTATGTAATGAATCACAAATGTACGCATAAAGTAAGCTACGATCGCTCGGATTTAGAAAGGCGTCCCAATCTAAAACCGTCTAGGAGAATTCACAAAATACTGGGAAACATGGGAATATAAAATTCTATGAATTAACTCCTCTCACAAATATTTTAGTTCATTTCCAACCTTTAGCTTATAAAGAACTTTATTAAAGGACACTAATAGATGCATTCTAAGAACTATAGAAGACACATACAAAGACTATATACAAATTAAAAAATAATCAGATTGAAAACTGAATATCAACATCGTGGAATACCAACACATGAATCGTATAAGTCGCGGCGTCAAATGGAAGGATAAGGAACTCCTATTTGACGATGAGGCTAATGATGCAGCCGCCTCGATTAAATGGAAGTCCAAGCCATGTGAAATCCAAGACAGTGGCTTTCCATCCGCCTAGATCAAATGGAAAGAGTAGAGAACCAATGTCGACGATGAAGCTAGCTATGCCTCTACCTGGATCAAAAGGAAATTTGAAACATGCAAAATCTAAGACAATGGCTCCATGGTAATCCGGCTCAATCAAATAGAGAAGATAAGGAACCACCGTCAGATGATGAAGTTTTATGCACTTGTGTACCCCAAAGGCTAGTGTTGCACTACATTTTACATAGAAAAAGATACCCTCACTTGCATAAGAAAAATTCATGTATTAGGTCCTTTTATACTTAAACATGACAATTGGGGACTCCTAATAATCTATGTATCTAGACCTTAATATTCATGCAACCAATCATTTTTTATGTAATTAACCACCCCCACATGCATCTAGATCATACACCAAGTTAACTCCTTGTCTCATTTGCACAATTGGAGTTTTCTGCTAGTTCTAAAGCTTATATCATTCTTTTATTTATTTTACACCCAAAATTTAAAACTTAGGCTTTACACCTTACCATTAACCTTAGTCCAAATAATGTGAACTCACCAATTTACAAGTGCAAGGATATTGCTTTAACACCTAAGCACATGCTTTATTTTTATTTACATGGAGATTATTATTATTTATTAATTTTAGTAGACTAAATAATTTATTTATTTTAACACTTTCTTGTATTGCATCATTTATTTATTTAATAATTTTCTAATGACTGTTTTTCTCTTTCTAGCCCTAATATGTATTGGGGGTGTACATGAGAAGGCCCAAATAAATTTGTATACACATTAGCTTGGCCAAATAACTTATTATTATTTATAAATTTTATTTTTCTCATACTCTAAAGTTTTTCTCATTTAAATGCACACCTTCTCTCTTTAGTTATGTATTGTCTCTCACTAGAATGTGTACCATAAAACAATACCCCAAGTTAGTTTATTACATAGAAAGAGGGATCTCCATTGTCCCCCACAAAGAACTCTTGAGAACTAGGGATAATCATTCCTTAATTATTCTTCTTTATCCTAGGTAGCATCTTTGGTTGGGAAAAATTTATACTTGACTAGACTCTTTTCAGATCTTGCTTCTAAGAGACTTTTATTTAACGTCCAAAATCACTTGTGGTTCTAGTTCTACTTAATAATCCTTGAGCTGAAAAAGTAGCTCCATCATTCAAAGTATGATTGGGATTTGAAACATACCTCTTCAATAAACTAACATGGAAGACATTGTGGATTCTCAAATATGAGGGAAGTAAAAGTTCATACGCTTGATGTCCAATCCTTCATGTAATCACATAGGGCTCACACTATTTGGGTGAAAAATTTCTTATACTTCCCCAAGGAGAGAGAAATTCTCTTGGGTTGTACACAAATTTTTTTCTCACGGTAAAACCATGTCACTTTTATTGAATGTCCTATTCGAGCTTTTTACATTAGCATACTAATTTTTCCTATCCTGCATAAATTACATTTGATGATCCTTCTCATCTAGCATCACACTTCCACTCTAATCAGTGAGTCAGATCAATTCAATGGCATTCTCATCCAGTAATAAGTGGGTCGGATCAATTCAATGGCATTCTCATCCAGTAATAAGTGGGTCAGATCAATTCAATGGCATTAGGCAATCTTGTGTCCATATAGTGCCTTAAATGGGCTCATCCCAATGTTGCAATGATAACAGGCATTATAAGGAAAACTCCACCAAATCCATATAGTTCATCCATATTCTAGGTTCTCATCCCCACAGAATGCTAGAAGGATATCTCCAACCACTTGGTTTAAGATCCATAGAGGTACCCTAATACCTTTAAAGAATGCTATCGATAATCAAGATGTAAACTTGGCATTTGTATAACTTATAATCCTTCTAGGTAACCTATCAATCTGAATATCTCTTTCAACAAGACCTTCGTGACATCTAAGGTTGTATAAGCCTTCTTTACAAACAATCAGGTAAGAAATATTTTCCACCACTACTAGGATGGAGTCATACCCTACATTTATTGAATGAGCTTAGTGACATCTAAGGCTGTATAAGCCTTCTTTATATCGATTAGGTAAGAAATATTTGTTTGAAAATTCACCACTACTAGGATAGAGTCATAGCCTACATTTACTAAAGGTTGACGAAATCCATACTTATGCATTCCCATTTCATCTACAAAATGTCTAAGGGATGCAACTTCCCTACATTTTTAGTCTTTCAATCTTGACCTTTTGGCATACTAAGCAATGATGAACATGCTATAAATACATCCTTCTTAAGTCCAACCAAAACATCACATTTTGGTCACCATGTCATCTTTTTTAAATTAACTTCACAATTTGGTTGCCACATTATCAAACAAAACATCATCTTTTTTAAATTAACTTCACAATTTGGTTGCCCAATTATCAATGTTTAATTAACTACACAATTTGGTTGCCACATTTTGTTCACCACATCATCTCTTTATAATGAACTTCACAATTTGGTTTGCACATTATCAATGTTCAAGTAGCTTCACATTTTTCTTGCCACATGTGACTTCACATTTTGGGTGACACATCATCAATGTTTGAGAGACTTCACATTTTGGGACTTTTCCTCAAGACATCCTTATTAAATGTTACATTGTGCCTATGTATATGAAAAACAAAAGTACTTAAAAGCACTTTGAAAACTGAAAGATTTTAAAATTCCTACTATCACCATGGTGTTAATATTGAGATGAGTTCCCCTGGACATATTCTTGAAGAAAGAATAACGGGGCATATCCTCCTCCAAAAATGTGTTTGGTGTTATATTCTTGAAGAAAGAATAACAAGGCATGCTCCCCAACATATTCTTGGAAGAAAGAATAATAGAGCATGTCTTCCTCCAAAAAATGTATTTGGTGTTTTATTCTTGAGAAGAAAGAATAATATGGCATGTCTTCCTCCAAAAAATGTGTTTGGTGTTATATTCTTGAAGAAAGAACAATTGGGCATGTCTTCCTCCATGATCTACCTCATATATAGGTCTATCAAATTTTCTCTATGTATTATACACTCACAACTTCCACCAAATTCATACCAATATTGCATTCAAAATACAAGTGCTTCTTTCATAGTTTTATAATGCTTCTTTCCAACCTTACACAAATTTTGGCATAGACTTTTAGGTTCTTCATTTTCCTCTTAAGAGGGACAGATTCATCATACCCTAATAGGCAAAAAAAATCCTTATTTATTTCATCACATGAAGAAGTAAATCTATTGCTTATAACATCCAATAAAGAAGAAGAAAACACAACAAGAGAAGGGAGATCATAGTTGCATGAAGAGCAGAGAAAGAGTAGTGAGAGCACAGCTGTGCAATTCCCTTGCATGGCTATAGCCATGTGCGGCTATACACGTAGCTCTATAGTTGCATGCATAGCCATGTATATAGCAACGTACTGTGAAAAAAATTCCAAAATTCCGAAGAGCTCACAATATCCCCTTGAGAAAAAAGGATTGAGTTCTTTTATAATACAATATCACCAAAGAAAAGTATAAAATGGAATACAATCAAACATGAACTTAATCATGATAGTCACTGGAAAATTGAGAAATTGATTAATGTATTAGGGTGAGCTTGGCTCAACATCAGCCGCATCTTCCATCAAATTCATACATGCTAATTGGTCTATCTCAAGATCCATATGTCCCATTACAATATTTGGCTAGGTCAAGGCATTCTTTGGGTAGGTCAAGGCATTCTTTGGGTAGGTTAAGGCAATATTTGGCTTTATAAATCATACGAGGCAATATTTGGCTAGGTTACGGTAATATTTGGCTTTAAAAATAATAAGAGGTAAGAAGCCCATAACCAAACTCTTTGCTATTTTTGCATCTTTAGGTGCTGGGGATTGTTTCTTGAGTTTTTTTAAACTCTAGTACTTATTAATGCATTAAGCTTAATGCATAATGTATTAAGCTTGTGTATAATGCATAAGCTTAATGGATTATGCATTAATGAATTATGTAGCATAATGCATTATACATTAATGCATAATGCATAAGCTTAATGCATTATGCATTAATGTATTTATGTATAATGCATTATGTATTATGTGTTAATTCATTAATGCATTATTCACATGTGCTTTACTAACATGTTTATTTACTAAAACTTATAGATCAACTTTGCAATGCAAACTCGACTTCTCTTCTTCTAAAGATAAGAGTACTTGTACTCTACTTGTCTTTCATAATTCCTTTCTTTACTTGTTTATGGTGCACCCCTGGGTGCTTGAGAGTTTTTTTTTTATATATTACATAAAGCATAAGGCTCATGCATTATGTTTTTATGCATAAGGCGGCTTTATGCAAAAGCCGCCTTATGCAAAAAGCATAATTTATATGGCTTATGCATAAAGCTTAATGCATATGGATCATGCATTAAGCTTAATGCATATGGCTTTTGCTTAAAGGTTTAAGCTTTATGCATAATCCATATGCAGTGACACGTATACAATCTATGCATGTAGAGAGCTTACACATATACGCTCTATGTATGCTCTATGTGAGCATATAGAGCATGCATAGAGCCTACACATGCTCTATGTGAGTGTTAACCCTCATCGGACACCTCTCTAGCCTCATTGTTTATTTTATGTGTGAGATCACCACTTGTCTATGAAAGGCATGCCACGGGATTAATAATAGGGATTATATTCTTAGATTAGGATTTTGGATAAGCCTAGGTGGCCGTGGATAGCCATTAATCTATTTTTCAAGTATGGCCGCCCAAGGTGTGAAGGTTATGGACCAAGAGAACGGTCATTGCGTCGTATAGTGACCATTCATTCTTTTATGCTAATACAGGAGAGTGCTCTTCTTCACTATACTATTATGGACCAAGAGAACGGTCATTGCGTCGTATAGTGACCATTCATTCTTTTATGCTAATACAGGAGAGTGCTCTTCTTCACTATACTATTATGCTATTACTTTCTTGCTTACCTCTTGCATGTTTCAGCTATTGTGTTCTTGCTTGCATGTGTGTGAGAGAGTGAGTGTGTGATTGAGTGAGAGAGGAGGGTTGAGCTTCCATTGGAGTGTGGCAGGTGGTGTTGAAGCGGAGCTTGGAGTATGGCTTCGCAACAACAAGCTCTCTTACGAGACTCCGAGCACAAGTAATCAACGAGGTGTGAAATATCCCATTTATGCAATTGTAAGCTAGGTTATGGTAGATTAACCTCTTGGTTTGAGTTGTTTATGCTCCCGAGTGTGATGTATAACACTAGCTAGTTCTTGCACTCTTTCTATGGTGTAAGGGCTTCCCATAAATGGTGCCGCTGTCAGGGAATAGCCCTACCACATAGCCACAATACATTTTGAATACATGTGTGTGTATCTTTGAATTCTGTTTTCTGTTTTTGCTTGAAGGGTAGAAATGAATAAATGAAATGTGTCCATTTTGTGGTAATGTTTGCATTCTAGTTAAATTTTACAATTTTTGCACTTTGTTCGAATTCGTGCATATTGTCCAATTTCTTCTTGTTCTTCATTTCCTGTGATGAGTGTTGCAATTAATTCATTTAGATTAATTCCTCTTTCACATTTCAATTGCAAGTCCAATTTCTGAATTCTGTATTTTTCTTATTTTTTTATGTTTTTTTAATTTTGAAATTAAAAATAATCAAATTGACATCAAATGGAAAGAATTGGGTAAAATAGACCATAGAATTGGTTTCCTAGCATAGGGTTTATCCCAATTTTGACTCCTTATGTGGAGAAATTGGGATAATAACAGAAATTAGGGGAGGATTTGACACACACATAAATTTTTATGTTTTTTGCATTTTTTGTAATTTTGGATTAGTGTAATTAACACAGGTTAATTACACTTAATCCTCTCCTTAATTTGGGGTATCTTGATTGGTTGGCCACATTTAATGCGTGCATGCTTTTAGGCCATTAGCCATAAATTTTTAAAATGTGACTGGACGTATTTAATGCATGCAGGTCCCAAGTTAAAGATTCTAGGAAAACCCTCTTTTCGGTGAAATCAAAAAGTGAAACTATAAATAGTATATAGTAAATTTTAGAAATAAAAAATAAAAGATAAAAAATAAAAAAAAGTGCATCATAAAAAGTGAAAAGGTAGGTCTGCGGGGGGGGCAGCAGGGGGGGAGGGGGGGATATAGAAATGTTTTGGAAAGTGCTCACACAAACTTACCTATTAGAAATGTTTTGGAAAGTGCTCACACAAACTTACCTATTATATATTTTGGGTTGTTGCGATCACATTGACGCAACTTGTGCGATATCGAAAAAAATTTAATTTTACATAAGGAGCTTAAGTATGGGAGCCAACGCCTGGAGCGCTTGACCCACCCGAAAAAAGCATACTATTTTTGGTACTAGATGAGTTAAGAAACACAAAACATGTGTTTCAAAAAAACTTAGCCAATCCAAAATAAAAAATAAAAAAATAATATTTATAAAAAAAAGCGAGCAATTTTAAGAATTCCCAAACTTGTCCAAGGCATTGGTAGGACCTTCCTACACCCTATAATCACATGCACCTACGATCTTGGCATGTATTAGAGGTCGAAATAAATGATAGTGCATTTATCAAAACTAGGTCTCACTAGCTAAGCTAGCGACCAGTATTTTTGGCCGTGTAGCTAACTACCTCAGAGACCCGCCGACCTCAACCGCTACCTCTGAGCCAAAACTTATAACCTACATGCCATATGATGAAGGAGTTGAGGTTAACAGAGAGACACCTCGTATACTCTCATCGTTTACAAACATGGAGCGTTCGTATTGATATCCCTATCCATGTAGCTCCTGTTGCACTGTGACCATCCAACCACTCCCTGCACAAGTGCTTATGCCCGATGGTAGGACATTAGAAGAAGTGTAGGCAGTAGAGGCGTTGATCCAAGCTGCTAGAGAAAAGGAGCAAGAGACCTTGAAATTGACAAAACAACGGTTAGTAGAGCCCAATTAGCTCAATCAGCCCAATATAGGTCCCATGCCAACATTGCGCAAGAAATGCTTTGATAGTCTCGATACAAGCAATAACATTGTGTCTACCTTGAGGAAAGATCTAGGCATGCAAATCATGGATCAACGTCTTCTCACAAATGATTGGGAGTATGACATATCCACAGAGACTCGTGGATTTCGCCATAGGCCAAGTGTATGGCATTAGTTGGGAAGGGATTGTCCAATCCATATTCGGAGCCATAATAGAGGAGGAACAATTGTTGGAGGGTATCTGCAATTGTATATATAGGGTCTTTGAACATGAAAGAATTGTATATATAGGGTCATTGAACATGAAAGAATTCAAATACCCATGGCGCAAGTTGGGACGTCCAAATCAAGGATGCCCACAATGAGTGAAATGGTAACACGTCCAAATCAAGGATGCCCACAATGAGTGAAATGGTAACACGTCCTGTGAACCCACTGGATCCTACTTTTATATCCTACTTTTATAGTATCACCTAGCTATACCATGGACCAACCCACATCCTCTAACCTACAAGGCCATGCTATAGGGACTCAAGGCCATGCTATAGGGACTCAAGGCCAAACTAGCATGAGCTTCACTTTCTTAGATCCCAAAGCTGTCCCTGCCCAAGATAATACTAATTCACTGCCTCCTCCACTGGATGGCATTGTATCAACCATGGAATCTAGGATTGATGTAGAATCGCCTCTGAGCCACATGCCCACAGTTACTACGGTAGCCAATACCATTTCACACATGGAGCCCCTTGTATCTAGTTTGACCATTCCTAGAGGGGTCACATCTTATTCTAGTGCACCCATGACACATCCCCTCCTTATAGTGAGTGGGCTACTAGCTTCTGACCAGTTGCACCTAATGCCCACATGGCTAGAGCATCTATTGAGGCACCGGTAGGACACATGCCTTCTGTCCCACATCTACCCCCACCAGGGTTTAGACCAATGCACCCTCATGCAGTGCCGCATGTTGCACCTCCATTTGCTCCTATCATTGCTCAAGTTATGCTAGCACCAGCTCTATCCCCCGGCCAAGTTGCTTTTGCACAAGCCCTGGGAAGAGCGGTAGCGGAAAGCATAACACATGTTGTGAGAGATGGTGGTCGACAAAGCCATGGGAAGGCTTCTTAGATAGCCAAGCTAACCCACAAGTTCACTGGCAATGGTGATTCGTGTGTGAGGCCCTAGGAGAACAAAATGAGGCAAGGATTGGTATAGAACTCTCATGGTTGAGGAATGCTTAAATTTCACCACTCTTAGGAGATTGTTCTTGAAGCAATTTGTGCATGAAGGAGTTTTATGGGGTGTAGCTTCCCAGCAACACAAAGTCAAGAGAGAGGAAGAGGAGTCAGGGGTAGAGATTTTATTAGCTGTCTCAAGCATTTGAACTCTCGTTGCCTTCCGCATGAACGCTATTTGAATAATCAATTTTTGGATAGGTTCATCCATGGACTTAACCATGAACAATCTATAATGGCTTAGTCATTAGAGGGATCACTACATGGGATGGAGTCATAATAAATGCCATCTAACTAGAGGATAATCTCATGGTCAAAGGAGTTAAAGAATTAGATTCTAAATCTATTACCTCCAAAGTCACGAGACAAAGCACTTCTACAATTAAACCTCTTGCTCTAAAGGCGACACTTTAGTGGAAATGAATTTCACGAAAGCACTCCAAGAGGGAATCAAGGCCAATAGAACCCCCAAAAATGTACATATGTACCCAAGGTGAGTGCTTCAATGGTGCTCAATTTGCCAATGCAAGGACATTCAACCAGTGAGTGTCCAATCCTAAGGGCCTGCTTCAATGGTGCTCAATTTGCCAATGCAAGGACATTCAACCACTGAGTGTCCAATCCTAAGGGCCTGCTATAATGGTAATTGTACCTTTTGTGGATGTTATGGTCATGAGGCTTCACAGTGCCGCACACATTTGCAAACCCTGCTGCACACATTTGCAAACCCTTGCTAATGCTTCTAGGCCTCAACAATTGGCTTTATTGGCCCCATCGCCACGAGCCATAATGCCTCTAGTAATATCTCAACCTAATGCGGATCAAATGACACAACAACCCATTGCACAAGGGGGATTTACAATGCGCAAAATGTGTCGTTACCTCCACCAGTCTTGGGACCTCAACCACCTCCCCCGAGGATCACACCTCTTAATCAAGTAAACTTCGAGGAGACTATTGATTACCAAGAATATGAGGTGGATGTTGAACCCAACCCCCACCTCTTTGAGGACCCCATAGACCTTCATCCTGACTATTATATAGTGGATGGCAAAGGGGGAGCTAAGCCACTTTACCAACTTGCTGCAATGGGCCTCTTAATCAAGTAAGCTTCAAGGAGTGTATTGATTTCCAAGAATATGAGATAGATGTCGAACCCACCCCCCACCTCTTTGAGGACCCCACAAACCTTCATCCTGACTATTGGATGGCAAAGGGGGAGTCAAGCCAGTTTACCAACTTGTTGCAATGGGTAGGGGCCAGGACATTAATGCCACAGCTAGAAGAATGCCTCTTCAATGCTACCACTGTCAAGGTCCCCATCGAGTTTTGGATTGCCCTCTTAAGTTCCTCATCTCAACCAAGTAGTCTCCTCAAACATGCCACCGGCTACCTATAATTGCTGTGGCATAGATCATTGGATTAAGGACCTCCCCAACAAGATTGTAGTGAAAAGTCCACAAACAAGACCCATCATCACATCCCTAAACATGATTGGGGTAAGTAATCAAACCCAAAGGTTGATCCTTAAAAATCTAGATTGCACACTGTTAAATGCTATCACTGGGCTACAAGTCCAAAACCAACATATTCTCAAGCAATGATCTGTAGCCTCGATAGCATAATCTAAGAAGAAGAAGAAAAATAGGAGAAAAAAGTATGTGAAGGATGGAAATTAAAGGAAACCAAAAAGATAAATCTCATGATACCTCAAGAGCCAGTCTTCATTAGGGACCTAGATGAGGACTCGGACTCCTTGGACACAAGGGCTGATTCTGAACAAGGTAGGGAAACACCCTCCACCAAAACCAGGAGCATGGGGAAGAGACCCCACAGGAACATGCGATTCCTAAGACTCCTTGGACACAAGGGCTAATTCTAAACAAGGTAGGGAAATACCCTTTAAAACTAGGACACAGGGAAGGAGACCCCACGGGAACATGCAATTCCTAAGGTTAAATCACACATGACAAAACTTGGCTCTTATCCTGACCCTCAAAGGGAAATTGAGCAACCCCAAGAATTTGGTGATTTAGTTACAAAAACCTAAGAGGAGCTTGAACCAAAACCCAAGAGGAGCTTGAACCCAAGCAAGTGAGAGTCTCAGATACTGTACACCCTAGCACCCTAATTCCTACTACTGAGATTCACAAACCTCTAGATGTGCTGAGTGTCATCATGGAAGAGACTGAGTAAGTTCCACCTCTCATAGTTTGATCCCCTGATTGGTTCAAGGGACAACTACCATACAGAAACATTGAGCCCATCTTGGAAATGGATTTTCCATTTTCATCGGCACATACTTATGGAAAGGAGTTCATGAATGCAACTCTAAATATACCCAAATTGTTAGACTTTATGGCCTCCCAAACCAGTATGACTATAACAGCCCAATTGAGTGGGGATCCTGAATTGTTTGAAGCGATGAGAGCTCTCCTTAATAGAGAACTCAATGTCAGATTACCACCATTTTTTGACATGCATAAGGATCGTCCCCAATATACAATGGAGACACCTTGAGTTGTACCTCAATCGATAGCCCCAATGGAAGAAGAAAATACCAAATCCATGGTTAAAATTCCACTTCATAAGTTGGGGCAATATTTTGAAGGTGATGAATCTAACACACTACTACTAATTACGGCCAAAGGCATCACAATAATGGGAGTCCTAGATGGTGGTGTGGGAGTGATCATAATCACCAAGAAATGCTGGAGAAGATGGCTAAGCCATGTTTAGAAGTCTCAGACATCATTGTTAAGATAGCTCACGGGACTGTCACCAAACCTATTGGGGTGCTATGAGATTTAAAGATCAAGGTTCTTAAACATTGGGTCAAACATACCTTCATTGTTATGGAATTTTCCAAAAAACAAGAATCATATGAAATGATCTTAGGATGCCCATTCATGAGAGAAGAAAGATGGTACATGACTTGTCTAAAAACCATGTCTACCTCCAATTCGATGATTTCATCATCAGGGTCACTGATCGCATACATCCCATGGGTAGTGGAGGAATTTAGACACCACCACTCCTTTAGTCCCATTGCACTATTGCTATACTTGTAGAGAGGAGACTGAGGCAAGAAAGGATCCAACCCACAAGGATGCTGAAAAGCAAGCTATTGAGCTCGAAGATGATCTAAACTGGATACATATGATGGCTACAATCTCGGCCGGGGGGGGGGGGGTTCACTATATGTAAACCCTCTATATCATGTGCGTTCAAGGCCTATTTAAAAAACCCCTTATCTGTGAATTTTTCATGCACACTCTTTTTCTATTCAATTTGTAAATACCCCCTTTAAATGGTACCCTTATGTATGTAAAAAATATGTAAAATAAGAATTTAAAAAAAATCCCTTTTGTTGAACCCACATGATACGCTTATATATTTATGAGTTATCCCTCGAGGCTACAATCGATAACTGGGGAGCTAGAGGATCTACATGGGTTACCTAATGGCAAGGATCTCCCAAAGGTTGTTCTTCTATGAATGATTCGTGATCTACCTTCTGATACTAAGGAGATAGGTTATAGTGAACTTGAGTCCAAATGGGATGACTCAAGTTCAAGCACAAATCTGAAACAAAGACTGAAAGTGACATCAATCCTCAGACACGATAAGCAAAATAGAGCCCACAACATCCAAAGAAACTACAGAGAGTAGCTTTGAATTTGATATGGATTCCCAATCTAAAGAAAGGGATGAAGTTCGTCAAGATGCTAAGATGCATCTTCGAAGATAGCAAAGATGTAAACGTTATACAACGAATCATCATAAAAGGTTGCAAAGAAAGAACCACTCCTGCCCAATGGCTCCAGTACATGGGTGCATTTGACTTACATCAACAAAAGTTTATAGATGATTGGTGAGAAGAGTTACAAAAGGTCCAATATTGTAGACCACCCCCAATTCATATAGCTACGGTGGAATTCTTTGATCAACCAAAACTAGGTCGCTTCACTAGAAGGAAACAAAATTGTGAACTCGCATAAAAGGAACAAGAGACTAAAGCTAAAGTTACTGATGAAGGAAAGGAAAATGAGCCTGATTTATGCCCAGCACACGTGAGCATTACAAGTCATACACCATAGGGGAACGCAAGTTAGTGTTTGATAATGCCAAACATAACCCCACAAGTGAAAGTGGAGGAGTCTATGATGGGCCTACAAAGGTAAAGGAAGTAGACTTAGCTGAACCAGCAGGAAAGATCCTAAGCCTATCTACATAGCCAAGGACTTTAATAAGGTTGAGGAGGCTGAACTTGTAGCTCTCCTCAAGGAGTATAGGGATTGCTTTGCATGGACATACCATGATATGAAGGGAGTTTCTACAGAGGTGGTACAACACATGGTACCCAAAGTTAAACCAATCCAACAACGACCCTATCCAATGAATCCCAAATATGCAAGCATAGTCAAGGAAGAGATCGATAAACTCATTGAGTGTGGATTTGTCTATGACATTGAACACTTAGAATGGGTCTCACCCATTGTGGTTGTGCCCAAGAAGAATGGAAATCTTAGAGTGTGTGTTGATCTCAAGAAAGTGAATGCTGCCACGTGCAGGGATCACTACCGCTTGCTATATTCTGAACATGTGTTTGAATGAGTTACAAGCAAGGAGGCCTATAGCTTTTTGTATGGATACTCAAGCTATAATCAAATTTTGAACGCCCATGAGGACCAAGCCAAAATAGCCTTTGTCAACTAAGCATGGTGTATATGCTTATAGAGTTATGCCATTCGGTCTAACCAATGCACCAGCCACATTCCAAAGACTTATGAATACCGCTTTTAAGGACTTATTACAAGAGTTTCTTGAAGCTTTCTTGGATGATTTGTGCATTAATTCATCTTGGAAAGAGTACCTAAGGTGTTGATTTTATCACATATCCTTAAAACCCTTATACAAATGCCGGTCTTTGGTGAAACACGGAGTTATTCTTGGGAATATGGTGTCCAAAAATGGGTTTATTCTTTTCTATGAAGAAATAGCTCATCCTTTGTACATGCTATTGATTGTATTTATATGGACCGAGGAATGTCAACAAGCTTATGATGCACTAAAGCAAGCCTTGGCCAGTGTTGCAATCTTGCAAAAACCTAACTAGGATCTCATCTTCCATGTGCACATTGATGCCTCTAACTTCACAATTGGATGTGTCCTAGCATAGCTAGGGGAACACGAATTAGACTATCCTATTAGTTTTGCAAGTCGGCAAAACTAGATAAGGTTGAAATCAACTACACCACCACTGAGCGTGAAGGGTTAGCAATGGTTTATGCTGTAAAGAAATTTTGGGATTACCTTCTTGCTAACAAATTTGTTTTCTTTGTTAACCCCCATCAAGCCTTGTTGTTACTAGTAAACAAACCATGCTCCACAGGAAGGATCACAAGGTGGTTGTTGATTCTCCTCGAATTTGATTTCATAGAAGTTGGAAGGCTTGGCAAGAAACATGTTATGGTGGATCATCTATCTTGCATACCTAATGGCGAAGCACCAGGGTTGATGAGTTACCAAATGCTACATTATTTAAGGTTGAGGCTATTCCAGAATGGAGAGAGAAAATCATTAACTTTTTGGCTGATGGTTTTTGAGAAGGAAAGGAACTAAGGAAAGCTTTCGTAAGAAAGTTGCTAAAGGAGAGTGCACCTTACCAACTTATTGCCGGAGCTCTTCATAGAAGAGGTAAGGATGACATACTAAGACATTATCCTAGGGAGGATGAATACTTATACATCATTGAACAAGCACACCAAAATACTCCAATCGGGGTATTGGTGGCCCATGCTGTTCAAAGATTGTGCATTATTTATCAAGGGATGTGATGAGTGCCAAACAATGTGCAAAGCCATAGAAGAAGGGCATGATGCCACTGCATCCTATCAAAGTCAACCAACCCTTCAAAAAATGGGGCTTAGATTTCATTAGTCCTATTAGTTTTGCTGCATGTGGATTACAAGCACGCTTCATCATTGTTGCCACAAATTATATAGCCAAATGGGCTGAAGCAAGAGCTTCATGAAAAGCAAATGCCATGGCCACTTCTAAGTTTCTCTATGAGAACATCATTACATGCTTTGATGTCCATTTGAGCTTTTGAGGGATCAACGTAAGTAGTTTATCAATGATGTAATAAAAAATCTCACTAGCACATTCATCATGATCACTCACCATATTAAGTCAATGCCATATTACCCATAGGAAAATGGCCAAGCAGAGAGCACCAACAAGGTTCTTAAATCAATCCAAAAAAAGACTATTGCTCGACACACTAACTGGGAGTCTAAACTCACAGCAACTTTATGGGCCTATCGCACATCATACAAAGTCATAATTAATTGCACACCTTTTAAGACAGTGCTTGAGATAGTAATGCCTTGGGAGTTCATGATCCCTAGCTTAAGGGTGGTTGTAAGTGAAAAACTTGATAGTAATGAATTAGCTGACCGGCTATTTGTTTTAGAATAACTCATCGAGGAGTGACAAATTGCAGTGCAAAACATGCTGACAGAAAAGGACCGAAGAAAGACGTGGTTTGACAAAAATCTCAAGGACAAGGAGATTGAGGTAGAGGATCATGTATTTATGTATGGCACTGCACTCAGAGAAGAAAAAGCTTAAATATACTAGAAAGGGACCATTACTCCATAAGGTACCATATGTGTGAAGACTCTTGACGGAGTTGAAACTGTTGGTTTCCTTAATGGAAGTAAGTTTAAAAAATACTATGGACCTCTTACCAAAGAATCCTTACGTGCTTCACATGACAAGAAAGCCACCAACAAGACACAAGCCCAAGAGGAGGCACGAAAGCGATGAGCCAAACTGCAAAAATGACAAGAAGGAAACCTTACACTTGTTACATAAGCCTTTGTGTGGGAAAAGTTGAAGGGGACACAGAGGAGCACATAGTGCCCCTACAAACATCCATTCAATTGCCTAGCCCTTATGGTAAAGTTCTTTATAATGCATTACTTGATACAAGGGCTAGTCATAATCTAATTTCCTTCAATGCATGGAACCAATTGGGAAAACCCCAACTCAAAAATACCTCTATAAAGGTGAAAGGTATCCATAATCAAGGGCTAGTCATAATCTAATTTCCTTCAATGCATGGAACCAATTGGGAAAACCCCAACTCAAAAATACCTCTATAAAGGTGAAAGGTATCCACGGTCAAAATACCAAGGTTCTTGGGATATTACAAATAGAGATATATTGTGATGTAGCAAGCTACTGGTGGTGGCAGATGTCCTAGTTATGCTTGCTAGAACATTACCTGAACCAATAATACTTGGTCATACATAGATGAAGGCTACGGGATGTATGATTGACTGGTCCACAAGGAGGGTCTCTATGGGTGGCACCAAAACTGAACAATCTACTCATAAGCCCATGCCACCTATCACTATTCTTCTTGAGGGTGGCAAAGAGGAGGAAGCTTCAACCCTCTCCACTTTAGCATCCAATATCTAAAAGACTCTCGATCCTTCTACCTCCACACAACAGACACATGCATATGAACAGAATGAGCAGAGTCAACAAGCTACAAAGTGTAAACCCAAATCTACTTGCAAATGGATTCCCATAAATTCTCAATCCATACCACCTCAACCGACCAAGAAAGGAGGACCACAATATAAGAATCGGTGCCAGGAAGTCCAAATTATAAGTTACCCCAAAATGGATCCCAAAATGCTTATTGAAAGCTCAAGGCTACTACAAGGGTAACTATTGTATTTGGATACCAAAACATAAAAGTATACCCCTAGTCTCACTACCACCACTTTCTAATTCCCAAACCTCCTCATCAATGATGGATAAAGGATTCAATAGCTCAAATGCCAACAAAGGAAAAGCTATTGTAATAGAGCATTCACCCACCAATGCCCAAAATGTCTAGATCCCAATGAGAAACCCTATCACACAAGACATGGTGATTGATGGTGAAGCCTCTACATTGCTAAAGGTTACAAAACCATTGATGGCTATCGAAGCCCCAACCCCATTGGTCTCCCTAGATGAGTGACCCACTATGCAAGTGTCAACTCCATTGCTCCTCAATATTGGTGAACCATAAGCTCCATCTAGTCTTATGAAAGCCCTTTACCACCGTTAAAGCTAGAAGTTGACCTACCACCACACCAAGGAACAAAGAGCGCCCTTAGCCAAAAAACATTAATGGAGAAAAGTTGGAAGGAATGGTTACAAAAAGCCTATAGTACCTTCCACCATGAGGTCAGGGTATGATAAACAATAGGAAGGGTGGACTTATGCTAATATCATTACTTTTGCCATCCATGCTCCTCGACAAAGTTTACGTCCATATCAAGAGGGATCTTGTTGGAAGAAAGCTAACCCATGACAATCTAGCTTGAACCAATAGTGTACAACAATATAGAAACTATACACATACTAAAAAATTGACTAACCATACAAATTTTTTTTTAAAAACCCCCAAAAAAAAAAGATGATAAGAAGTAGCACATACCAAATAGAAGAATAAAATCGACTCTGCTATGACTACGGGCTGTGATGAGCATTAACTTTTCATGGACTGACATGAGTGACCCTATCCTGGACCCGGATTGCTGAGAAAATCTGACTATTCCCCCTTTTCCAGGCCCACTCATGCTAGTTTTATGCACAACTAGGGGAGAGATGTTGCGGAACCACCTTTGTGGACCTGTTCTACCTACAGTTCCATCCCCTTACACCATGCATTACTTGTAGGCATCACATGTTGTGTACCCAACATCCCACTTATGCTGGCAATGTAGAACTTATTTTAGATGCTACAGGATAGGACTATCGCAGTCCATATGGTAGAAGAGACACCACAATAACATGATCATAAGAGTGTTCATTACCCAACGGGAGAACCCCAACAAGATAGAACTACATAGGAACATCTTGCAAAGAAGGGGGGGCGAGAACTTATGGACTTACACCATTAGATATGGCATATGCGTTTCCACTTCCTTATTTCTTCTTTGGTATCATCGTTGATTTCCTAGACAGCCTAGCTCATGGTAGCTACTTAGCTAACTTACCTATAGTATGCATGTCTTATCACAATGAGGAGGCACTCAAATCATTACCTAGTAGACTGGAGGATGCATATATATATAGAGCACACCCTAGTGAGGGGGAAAGTCAAAATGATGACGAATTGGAGCATGCTTATGTACTATGGCTATCTAACGATGAGCTTGCTAGATAGTATGATTTACAAGTTTAGAATTACAACATGCGGTGTATGTGCAACCTCGATATGGATATAATTTTTCTCATTGCCCAGGTGCTTTCTAGCCCATCCTCACCTTTTGTTTACTACTTGTGATTCTCCATTTACTTTTTGTTTGAGTGCTTGCATGCATTACTAGGTATCTACTCTATCAATTTTCTAGTTATTATGTCCTAGTTCCATCTATCTTGAGATCGACCTTAGAGTATGCCAAGTACTCCACCTCTCTTATTGTACCCTCTTTAGTTAGAATAGAGCCTCCTAGGTGAATTTTAAGATGACATTAGTTTATTAAAAAAAAACCAAAAACAAAGCAAAAAGAAAACCACAACAAGATAACCACCATCACCATGTGCAATCTAGGTAGGAATTTTGGCTGTTATAGTGATGGGGCCTTAAGACTATAGCCTTGATTTCCATGGGATGGGATCTTGTGGCTAAAACTCTATCAATAAAGGGCCTTTAAAAAAAACATCGTTGTGGACGTACTTAGAGGTTCTTAAATACTCTTGTATGAGGTCTCTAGAGCAGTGCTTGGCTCTCTGCAGGGGGTGATGCCCTACTTTTCTATTTTTTAAATAAAAAAGAAACCTTATAATAATCACTTAGCAGTTCCATTTAGGAGGCTAGATATTAGCTAGATATGGATTCACCAAAGGATAGTGTGTCGAGACTAAGGTCATAACCCGAGGAATGCTTTAAGCTCCTTCTTGTGTGCTTTCTTGCATGTGTGTGAGAGAGTGAGTGTGTGATTGAGTGAGAGAGGAGGGTCGAGTTTCCATTGGAGTGCGGTAGGCGACGTTGGAGTGGACCATGGAGTGTGGCTATGCGATGGTAAACAAGCTCTCCTATGGGAATCCGAGCACATGCAATCAACGAGGTGAGTAACACATCCCATTTATGCAATTGTAGGTTAGGTTATGGTAGATTAACCTCTCGATTTGAGTTGTTTATGCTCCCGAGTGCGGTGAGGCAAGGGCCCATGACATTGGCTAGTTCTTGCACTCTTTCTATGGCACAAAGGCTTCCTAGTGAGCTATGTATGCATATGTTTATGCATAGAGCATGTATCGCTCACATAGAGCATGCATATAGCATATATATCCATATGTCTATGCATATCTTTATGCATAGAGCATGCATCACTCACATAGCATATGTATCCATATGTCTATGCATATCTTTATGCATAGAGCATGCATCACTTACATAGAGCATGCTTATGGATTTATGCTTATGCTTTTGCATTTTGTTTATCTATGGAGTTAGGGGGGCTGCATTGAGGGATCCACATCTCATGTGCATTTTGATTATTATTGTCCCTTGCATCTCCACACTCTTTTCTCACATTTCCGTTACTTCTTGTTTGCACATTGCACCACTGTTTGTAGTAACACGGTTTGTAGTAACATGATCCTAAAACATAATAAAACTAATATAAGTGAAAATCAATTTTGAAAGCTACCCCTTGCCCCTGAACTGCCGCTAGTCGCCTTACCTACCCTTTTCCCCTTACCCCTATTGCCCCACCATAGAAAAAAAAAAGTGGATCCCTTGCCCCAGCTGCCCCATTGTAGAAAAATAAAGCGATAACATCGATTCTATTTGCCTTGGATTTCACATTTTGCACCGTGTCTCCAACCTTCCCTATCTTCCTCCTAAGACACCCAGGTTGTCCTACCTACCCCCTCAGCTACACCCAAGAGTATTTTTGTGTCATGTAGGCTACCCCATCATTGGTAGAAAAACAGCGTGAATAAAGGAAACCTGGTCGATTGGATTATAGTAATTGCATCGCCTTTCCAACATTCCATGAAGCTACTAAAGGCTTAGTGTCTATTGTGTTCCCCTAAGCTGCACCCTTCCAGGGTTATTTAGAGGTGATATTGGCTGGATCCAAAGTTTACTGCATAGAAATGGCATCAAGTGACGAAGGTGACAGAGAAAACACCAGTAGAGAGACTTTTTGACTTCTTGTAGCTTGCAGGTGCACAAGATTTGTTTGAGTGCTATAGGAAATGCTTCAATGTAAGATTTGAAATGAGTTCAGTGATTGATCACTTCAAGGAGTAATACAAAGAAGAAATGCCAGCTTTCTTTGCATTGACAAATGATAATGCCATTCATATTGAAGGTATGAGGTTTGATCATCTTAGCATGTTGTCACAGACATCTTCAAAAATGCCGTACCAATGGCACGACACCAAAAAAAAAATGGCTTTTCCAAGATTCATAGGTGAATGCAAACATGTTAAAGATTTAATGATTGTAGAGAAGCCAAAAACCAAAAAAAAAAAGAAATCAATATTCAAGTATGACATGTATAATAACATATTTACAGATGTTAGAAGGGTCCAATCAGCCATGGTGAAGTTCTATCAATGTGCACAATAGAGGACTATGAGGGTAATCTTATTTTTGTTATCAAGATTGATGAGGCACAAATTCTTAAGCATCAAAAAATGGAAAGAATCAGTATAGGGTTGATGAACAAAGCTTTAAATTATGTCCAAGGTGAGGAAGACCAACCATTACATAACACATAGTCAGAGATGGAACTATGATAAATAGGGACAATAGCAATGCCAGATGAGAATCATGATACTCTCAAATGGTTGTTTTGGCACACAAAACAACCATTTGCCCAAGGTAAGAAAGACCAACCACATAGTCAAAGATGGAACTATGATAAATAGGGACAACTACAATTCCAGATGAGAATCAGGATACTCTCAAATGGTTGTTTTGGCACACAAAAAATCTAAGCATCATTGATGCTCAGAACGAAGGTGAGATTCTTGTGGTGGATGGGGTAGGAAACTTTACAGTTGAGTGGCATGAGTGCTGACTTGAAAGTATTGAAGTGCATGCATGGGGTGTGTGGTGGTCCTAGATGTGTAAACCCATGCCTCTATTGCATGGCAGGCATGAACAGTTTGGATTGGTACAATCCTATAACGGATTGTAAAAAGCCTCCATTTAGAGACAAGACAAAGCAAGTAACTAGTGATAAAGACCAAACCAAGGCTAAAGGGAAATCAAAGACTTGGATCAAGGGAAAGTCAACAAAAATAGCTGAATTCAAGGGTGAACCATGTATTGTGCCTGAGGATCTCAATTGGGATACCATACTTCCCATAAAGCTACAGAGAATTCACATTTGTACGTTATATGCAAAAATTAAAATACTGGCTATTAAAGCCTCATCTTGACTATGCTCATTCCATTATGCTATCAGAGCTATCGGATGCATGTTTAGAGCAATGTGAGATTTTACTCTCTAACATGGGCTTTCATGGTGGACATGTGCAACTTAAAAAGGATGACAAGAAATCAGGTACCATTGGTGATGTTCTGGCATGCGCGTTAATGGGAGGAGCCAAAGCTAGGAGGTTCTTGTCAAACTATGAAAACAAACAAGATACAACAGTATGAGAATGTTGGAAATCTCTATGCGAGCACACAACTAACCAAGCTAGTGATCCAAGGATGACAAAGCTTCGTATGAGGGTCTAGAGAGAGCTTGATAATTTTATAAAACTCTTACATAAGCAAATGATTGAAGGTGATTATGCAAGTTAGTTTGAAACAACAAACAAGACGCTTGTGGAAACAATTGTAGCTGCCTGGGGAAACAAGGACATAACCTTCTAACTAGTAAGAGTTTTTGCTTCATGTAATTCGTACATTGACTAATTATTATGATATAAAACAATTATTAGTATATTTTTTTATATGTGAAGCATATTTTGATTGCACATGGCCCATACTTTGTGAGGAACCAACAACCTCTTGCTACATGGGGTACTCAAGGCATGAAAAAATCACACTATGCCGCATGTATCAACTATTTTCGTACAACTCGACATGGTGGCAAAAAAACAAAAACAAATGCACTACGAGAGCTTTTCAACACATTCTACCGAAGGAAAATGCAATGATACAATGAAATTCTTAAAAAATAGGTTAATTTATATAACACAAAAAGTCACTATTATTAACATCAATATATTATCAACACTCATCATGCTAAATAAAGCGTATCTTTATGAAGATGGTGATTGAGAAGGAGAAAAAGTTAAGGTGATGCAAATTGTAACAAAAGTTATTCTCAATACAAGTAAGAAAATAATTGTAAAAAAGTCTTTTTTTCACTTCAACTGTTTATCTTCCTCTCAAAGAGACTCCCCTTGTTTTTGGGGTTTTCTTTGGACAGTTGTTTGCCCTCATCTTCGGATAACTATTTAGCCTTGTCTTCTTCGAGTAGTTTGCCTCTATACCTTAATAGCTTTTAGGGCTGATAGCCTCCAAGAGCATGGGTATTCAAATCAGGAGCTAACTTTGCATATGCCGCATAACACAAGAAATACCTTTCTCTCGATGCCCATAGCCCTGGTGCATATCCAAAAATACGTATAGCTTCCTGCTTCTCTATCAGCATTATCTTTTTTGTGTTGTGCTATATTCTTCCATATCTTAAGTATGCTGACACAACCTTTAAGGCCATCAATGGTGTGTGTGAATCATCTGAATATTTTGAATGGTAAATGATTAGCACACATGGAGGTATCCTTGAAATATAGTGGCTAAGGGTTGTGTCTTCGCCAAAAAAAGTTTGTTTACCTCCACACCTCGACTGAGGAATCCATCTTCATGTGCTATCTCAAGCTGTAAACAAAGAAAATATTTACTTTACAATCTTATAAATACCTTTTTATTCTCATCGCCAACATGTCACTTATTCTCCCACAAGTCAATTGAACCTTGTTAAGGATTCTGTCCTTCTTAGTATGGAATCTTTGGTTGCTCCCTTCTCATATTAGAGATTCCGATGCTTTCTTGAATAGCCAAAAATTCTTCTTCTGTGGGAAGAATGTTTTTGTATTCTTCAATCTTTTTTATACACATTTCTATAGCCTTAGGTGCACCGATGAAATTTCCACCTGCTATGTGTCTGTATCAAGTAATGAAAATTCATTAGTGGCATTTGGATCTAAAAAATTTGATGCAACTTGATATCCATTTGTGTAAGATTCCTCTCTCCGGTTTTTGAGGTGTGCAGGTGTAAGAACCTCCCCTTCTGATCTTATAATTATTCCCCTCTCTGAAATAAAAGAAAGATCTCGTTTTACCCTGTTTTGGCCTAGAGAGAGAAAATATTCTAGAGAGAGATTATTCAATTTTTAGATATTTTGGATGGAAAAATATCTCTTCTTATTAATATAAATTTCCCCGAAACAGAAGTTCAAAAAGATTTTCAGAAGGTGCATTAGAAATCAATTATAATGTGTTCAAAAGACCTTATCCTAAAAGAGTCCAGATTTTCGAAAAATTTTAAATTAAGGTTTTGAGGGGCCAATCAGATTCATCCCAATGTAGGGAGGAGACAAATTGAAGAAATAAAGAAAATCCCCCCAAAAATGAGTAAATACTCACATAAGATGAAGAGTTGACTAAGGACAAGGATATTAGTTAAAAAAGAAGAGATATTTAGAGAAATGATGCATTTTTGACACCTCAGTGTGGGGGACTTCCCATCATGAAGGAGGCGCCTATTTCACATGTGTAACCTTGAGTTTTAAACTCACAAATAATGAGATATTTTCATCTCTCCTCTCACCTGCTTCAACTAGATCCAAAAAGTAAGTTAAACTGACCTAAAAATGGTCAAAAATTGACCAAACTGATCTGAAAAATTCTAATATCAATTTTCTTGGTTAGAGGCTCACTTTTTCCTATAAAGAAAGCCTCTCCCTTTGTAAATGGTTAATAGTGTTTTATGCACTGTTACTCTACTCCTCCCTAGAGCCAAAAACTGTGAATTTATTAATAATTCATTAGTTTTTGACCATTCCCTCTTCTAAAGAATTGGTGGCCACTCTTGTTGCAAACAAGAGTAGATCCCTCAAACCATCAAGCCAAAGGAAAGCTCCCAGAAATTCATATAGGCTAGAAATCCTACTTTTTCTTATTCCTTTAATGGTTTTCTAATTTTTGTTTTGTTTAAAATGTAAAATGATGCTATGCCTTGTTGGAAAGGCTTTCCCCCTCTCTTCTTTCTTAAATTCAGCCTTTCTTTATCCTAGATAAGTAATCTAATTTTTGGAATTAAACTTTTCATATTATTTCTCTTTTAAAAGTGGAATTTGATTAGTTTAGAATGCTTTAAACCATTTGGGGATAATTTTTAAGAAACTTAAGGATAGGAAAAATTAAAAAATGGTCAGCCATAGAAAGGAGGTTATGGCAAAATTTTCTTAAATTTTATGAAATAAGTTTTATCTTTTATTATTCAAAAAGAGTAATCTCCACCGTTTGTGTATTCTAAAAGAGTTATTTTCATTCTAGGCATAGAAAAATGCATAATAGAAATATTTTTATTAAAAATGTTATTTCTATTAAAATTAATTTCTTTGCATAGAAAGATGCATATTGAAAATAATTCGATTATAAAAGTGTTACTTTCATCAAAATTGATTTTTATGCATAAAAGATTTTTTTTATTATCAAAGTGTTACTTTCATTAAAATTGAATTTATGCATAAATAGATGCATAAAAGAAGTTTTTTTACTATAAAAGCGTTACTTTCATCAAATTTTTAACTTATGCATAGAAAGATGCATAAAGAAATTAATTTTTGATTTCAAAAGAGTTATTCTCATCAATTTTGATTTTATGCATAGAAAGATGCATAAAGAAATTTATTTTTATTTCAAAAGAGTTATTCTCATAAATTTTGATTTTATGCATAGAAAGATGTATAAAGAAATTTATTTTTTATTTCAAAAGAGTTATTCTTATCAATTTTGATTTTATGCATAGAAAGATGCATAAAGAAATTTATTTTTATTTCAAAAGAGTTACTCTCATCAATTTTGATTTTATGCATAGAAAGATGCATAAAGAAATTTATTTTTTATTTCAAAAGAGTTATTCTCATCAATTTTGATTTTATGCATAGAAAGATACATAAAGAAATTTATTTTTATTTCAAAAGAGTTATTCTCATCAATTTTGACTTTATGCATAGAAAGATGCATAAAGAAATTTATTTCTTATTTCAAAAGAGTTATTCTCATCAATTTTGATTTTATGCATAGAAGAAATTTATTTTTATTTCAAAAGGGTTATTCTCATCAATTTATGCATAGAAAGATGCATAAAGAAATTTATTTCTTATTTCAAAAGAGTTATTCTCATCAATTTTGATTTTATGCATAGAAGAAATTTATTTTTATTTCAAAAGGGTTATTCTCATCAATTTTGATTTTATGCATAGAAAGATGCATAAAGAAATTTATTTCTTATTTCAAAAGAGTTATTCTCATCAATTTTGATTTTATACATAGAAACAGGCATAAAGAAATTTAATTTTATTTCAAAAGAGTTATTCTCATCAATTTTGATTTTATGCATACAGAAAGATGCATAAATAAATTTATTTTTTATTTCAAAAGAGTTATTCTCATCAATTTTGATTTTATGCATAGAAAGATGCATAAAGAAATTTACTTTTATTTAAAAAGAGTTATTCTCATCAATTTTGATTTTATGCATAGAAAGATGCATAAAGAAATTTATTTTTTATTTCAAAAGAGTTGTTCTCATTAAAATTGAATTTATGCATAGAAAGATGCAAAAAAGATTTATTTTTATTTCAAAAGTGTTATTCTCCTTAAAATTGAATTTATGCATAACTAGATGCATAAACGGATTTTTATAAAAGTGTTATTTCCCACTGATGAAGTTGTTCTTATCCATAAATAGATGTGTAAAGAAACTTTATATCAAAAATAAGAATTCTCTTACATTCTATAAATGGATGTGATGAGAATAGAAGTAATGAGAATGAGAGGTAAATAGATGTGATGATATGTGATATGAATCAGATAGATGAGAATGAATAGAGAATGGATGTGATGAGAATAGAAGTAATGAGAATGAGGGGTAGATAGATGTGATGATATGTGATATGAATTAGATAGATAAGAATGAATAGAGAATGGATGTGATGGAAATAGAAGTGATGAGAATGAGAGGTAAATAGGTGTGATGAGATGGGATGCGAATCAGATAGTTTGGAATGAACCCCTAGGATGCTTGTTTTGTTCTAGACCACCTAGCAAGTGCAGTGCGCCATACTTTAGCTGAAGCACCACCTTCACCGCTATTTGAAGATTTTTGAAAACCTCAAACTCAACTTGTACGTGTACATGAGTGATGTTTCGTATTGTGGTAGAGTCATGGAGCACCCATTGACTCAGTGTGGGCGTCATGGATGCGGCAATCAGGCTTTAAGCTTTGATGGAAGTGTATACGCAAGGAAAATGATCAGATCTTGGAAGCACAGGCTTGTCCGGAGCATGGTCTGCTGGAGGTGGTATCAGCCATTCAGTCGCTTTGTATGTGTGCGCGTCCCCAAAATAAATGGTCACTGGTAGGTTGAATTCGAAAAGGTGCATGAACATGTGGGCGTTTAACTGTTGGGATGCTAATTGAATGGTGCATGAGATGGTTCTGGAAGGGGAAGCAATATGGAAGGTGATGAGGGACGTGTGTATGGCAAGGAGAAAGGTGGTGCAAAGGAAATTTGATGAAAAGGAAGGATACTAAATTGGGCAGGTTGGTGGGTTCTTCCAAATGATGGTCACCATGACTGGCAAAGAGCTCTGGCTGGGTACGTCAACAAAAAGGGCGCCGACTGACTGGGGGAGAAAAAAATGAGAAGGTTAGCAAAGGGAGGGAGTTTTGGGGAGTGCGTCTCTGTTTTTACTGGCGGTGACTAGGGGGAGAAAAAAATGAGAAGGTTAGCAAAGGGAGGGAGTTTTTGGGGAGTGGGTCTCTGTTTTTGGTTCTAGCGACAAAAAGAAGAAGTCTAACTGCAGCGAGCAGGTTTTTGTTGGTGTGGATTGCTGGCGATGGGCTAGGAAGCCGCTCTGGTAGTTAAGTGGGTAGGTGTTGCAAGGTTTTGCAGGGCTACTCTGGTGGCTAGTGCGAACAGAGAGAAGAGCCAAGCCACCAGTCCCCTGTAGCACGCAGGCAGAGAGGAAGAGAAGAGTGTGGTGCCGACTTGTGGGCTAGCCGCCTGGGGGAGCAAGGAAGCAGGTGTTCGCTGGGGCTAGCGATAGTAGTCTCAGCGGGGCAGGTACTTTGGTTTTGGAGGGCGCTGCTCTCAGTGTGCTGCTGGTGGATGCCAAGAGGATGCGGCATCAAGGACCTGTCTTTCGTAGGCAGTCGCTGCTGGTAGCATATCGTCTGAAGAGGAAGAGGTGGTGGTTGCCGCCTCTTAAAAAAGGGAGTTTGGGTAATACATGGTCTTCAGTTCGAGGATGTTGAAGCTGCTTATGGAATCTCCATACTTGTGTTTTTTGGGAAGTTTTTTTTGTGTTAAGAACCAAAGCTGGAAACTGAGTTCTTGAATTCATGCTTGGAATAAAGTGTTGTTTATGCTCTTGGGTCTGGTGTTCTGGGTGTGTTTGTATCTGAGTATGGAAGTGTGACACTCTATAAAGGCGCAAACAGCTTTACCGCTTCCGTGTCATCACTTTTTCGTGCCTCCACAGAGGAAGAAAATTTCCTTCGGTTTGTGAAAGAGAACAGGGGTCTGTGTGAAGAAAGATTTGGGAAATGGCTCAGGATTTTCTAGAGTATTGGGGATTGCCACAGGAGAGTGCAATCAGGTTTCTGGAGAAGATGGAGTTTACAGCTTTGATGAAAGACAAGGCAACCCCGGAGATCCTCTCTCAGATTTTGACTTATTGCTTGCAAGGTGATGCAAAAGCATGGCTACAGATGTTTGTGACTACACATAGGAATGCTCATCAACAGGATCCTGAGTACGGTGTAGTCAGAGCTGCATTTTTGGCACAGTTTGTCCATGTGAGGAGTTCGAATGAAGTGTGGAAAGAGTTGTGTAACATTCAGCAGAAGGATAGTCAGGATGTGGATCAGTATTTGATTGAGTTTGGTAAACTGTGGAGTCTATGGTGTAAGGCTTTGATTCCTGAAGTACCCCCACAGATGATAAAGAGAGACCGGTTTGTGGCTGTTGGTCTGGAGCCAACCCTCCGTCTGCAGGTGGAGCTGAAGAACCTAGATAGCTTTGAGGAGGCTATCAGAGTTGCTTGAGAGAAGGAATGGAAGGTGAAGCGTCTGAGGCAGTTGGGAATACAGGAAGAGCCAAAGAGGTTTGTGAAGATGCCAGAGATTGAGAGTATACATCCTAGAAGAAAAGCTGCTGTTGTTCCTAAACAGGAGGATTCATTGAAGAAAGAGGTTCATGAAGCAGTGGAGCTCATGAAGTCTTTAAGATTGAATTGGATAGAGTCTACAAGAAGAGGACGAGGCATAGGTGTTATGGAAAGGAAGACTGATGCATCATCTGGTTTTGAAGAAAATTCAACAGATATTGGAAGAGGGAGACGGTATTTGAGTGATGTGCGATGTCGGAATTGTGGTGAGTGGGGTCATATCAGTCCGCAATGTGAGAAACCAGCCAAAGCTAATGGTGGTGAGTGGGGTCATATCAGTCCGCAATGTGAGAAACCAGCCAAAGCTAATGGTGGTATGTATCAATTGTCGATGGGAATGAATGATAGGGTGATTGGCCCTAGTATACAGATGAAGGATGCAATTCACCCCAATATTCATGAAGTCCGTAAGGTCACATTTGCAAAGCAGAATATGGGACAGATTAATCTGTTGGAAACGGAGAAGGGTAAGGTTTTGGGAATCAGCCCTGAAGAGTTTTTAGAAGGTGAGGAGAAGGAGGATGGAAATATTGATGGTGCTGTGGATTGTGAAAGTGATGTTAATGCTAAGGAGCCTGATGTGTTTGAGTATGGATATGACTTGGATGATCTTTTTTATTCAGAAATGAGTAATGACTTGCATGTGCCTGTACTTCAACCAGTCAAGGTATAATGTGATGATCAAAATGTTACTAATGAAGATACTATGGATGGAGTACATATGGATGATCTGGGTGATGAGTTGGATATTGCAGCTTGTGAGAATGTGGATGATGAGCTGAACTGTATTCTTGATAATACATTGGATGATCTGTTGGAATTGGCTTCCTTGGAGAGGATAACAAATACTTGCACATACCAGTTGTGCAGGAAGGGAGTGATGGTGTGACTGGTGATGAGTTAGATGCTATTTCAGATGATGACATGATAGATTTTGCATGTGCAGTTTGCTGATCATTATAAGGTGTGTGTTCCTTGTTTTGTCATGCCCAAGAGAATGAGCCAGTTGTTGTCAGTAGTGAGAATGCATGTGAGACTATTGTTGTTGGTCGACGAGGGGACCAAGATGCTTAGCCTGGGAGTTTAGGGAGCTTAATCTTGGTAGGGATGCCTGTGCAAGATGTGGAGAATCTTGAAGGATCACCAATGGTCTTGAAGCTGGAGAAACTACAGGGAAGTGACAATGATGAGTCTACAGTGCATGAAGTTGCTGTGTTTGATGTTGATGGTCTGAAGGGAAATGGGTCATGTTGATGCTCAACATAAGGATGAGTGGTTTGGCTATAGTCTTAGTTTGGCAGTTTGTCCAGAGGGAGAGTTGGAAACCAATGATGTAGGTTGCAAATTGGATGATCATGAGATGGAAGTTGATGATCAGATGTTTGTTATTTTGGTATATGATTATGAGTGGGAATCAGATGTGTCTGAGGGGAGTAGAGGTGAGGAATGGTTGTTTCCATCACAAGACCATGTGAGCTGCTATGGAGAAGGAAATGCAGTAGAATATATTGATGAAGCCATATATAAAGAACCCAGGGGGTTGCTGAAAGTGGAAGACCATGACAGGATCCATCAATGCTTATTTGATAGAGGAAAATGCTTGAAGGATTGGAAGGTATATGTGAGCTGCTATGGAGAAGGAAATGCAGTAGAATATATTGATGAAGCCATATATAAAGAACCCAGGGGGTTGCTGAAAGTGGAAGACCATGACAGGATCCATCAATGCTTATTTGACAGAGGAAAATGCTTGAAGGATTGGAAGGTATATGCACCAAATGTTTGATCCAGGAGGATAAATGGTCTCTGTTTGTACAGCTGCTGCTGGACATGAATGTCTCAGTAGAAAAAAGGGGGTTGCTAAATATGTGTGAAGATTTTTGAAAACCTCAAACTCAACTTGTACATGTGTACATGAGTGATGTTTCGTATTGTGGTAGAGTCATGGAGCACCCATTGACTCAGTGTGGGTGTCATGGATGCGGCAATCAGGCTTTAAGCTTTGATGGAAGTGTATACGCAGGGAAAATGATCAGATCTTGGAAGCACAGGCTTGTCCGGAGCGTGGTCTGCTGGAGGTGGTATCAGCCATTCGGTCGCTTTGTATGTGTGCGCGTCCCCAAAATAAATGGGCACTGGTAGGTTGAATTCGAAAGTGTGCATGAACATGTGGGCGTTTAATTGTTGGGATGCTAATTGAATGGTGCATGAGATGGTTCTGGAAGGGGAAGCAATATGGAAGGTGATGAGGGACGTGTGTATGGCAAGGAGAAAGGTGGTGCAAAGGAAATTTGATGAAAAGGAAGGATACTAAATTGGGCAGGTTTGTGGGTTCTTCCAGAATGATGGTCACGACGGCTGGCGAAGGGCTGTGGCTAGGTACGTCAACAAAAAGGGCGCCGACTGACTGGGGGAGAACAAAATGAGAAGGTTAGCAAAGGGAGAGAGTTTTGGGGAGTGGGTCTCTCTTTTTGGTTGTGCTGGCGGTCACTGGTAGTAGCGACAAAAAGAAGAAGTCTAACTGTAGCAGCAGGTTTTTGTTGGTGTGGATTGCTGGCAATAGGCTAGGAAGCTGCTCTGGCAGTGAAGTGGGTAGGTGTTGCAAGGTTTTGCAGGGCTGCTCCGATGGCTGGTGTGCGAACAGAGAGAAGAGCAGAGTCGCCAGTCCCCTGTAGCACGCAGGCGGAGAGGAAGAGAAGAGTGTGCTGCCGACTTGTGGGCTAGCCACCTGGGGGAGCAAGGAAGCAAGTGTTCGCTGTGGGGCTAGCGATAGTAGTCTCAACGGGGCAGGTACTTTGGTTTTGGAGGGCGCTGCTCTCAGTGTGCTGCTGGATGCCAAGAGGATGTGGCATCAAGGACCTGTCGTCTCGCAGCAGGCAGTCGTTGTGGTAGCACGTCGTCTGAAGAGGAAGAGGTGGTGGTTGCCGCCTCTGAAAAAAGGGAGTTTGGGTAATACATGGTCTTCAATTCGAGGATGTTGAAGCTGCTTATGGAATCTCCATACTTGTGTTTTCTGGGAAGTTTTTTTTGTGTTAAGAACCAAAGCTGGAAACTGAGTTTTTTTTGTGTTAAGAACCAAAGCTGGAAACTGAGTTCTTGAATTCATGTTTGGAATAAAGTGGTGTTTATGCTCTTGGGTCTGGTGTTCTTGGTGTGGTTGTATCTGATTATGGAAGTGTGACACTCTATAAAGGCGCAAACAGCTTTACCGCTTCCGTGTCATCACTTTTTGGTGCCTCCACAGAGGAAGAAAATTTCCTTCCGTTTGTGAAAGAGAACAGGGGTTTGTGTGAAGAAAGATTTGGGAAATGGCTCAGGATTTTTCAGAGTATTGGGGATTGCCACGCAAGTGCTCGTCCCAAGAGGAATGAACACAAAGATCATCTAAGAAACCTTCACAAAAGTCCCTTAGATATTCCTTAAAGGCCGTGTTTATCAAACGTTGGAATGTTGCAGGTGCATTGGTCAAGCCAAAGGCCATGACACAAAAGGCAAACACTCTAAACTCTGTGATAAATGCTATTTTAGCTTGGTCCTCGACTGCAATTGTGATCTGATTGTAACCGGAGTACCCATCTAAAAAGCTATATGCCTCCTTGCCTGCCACTCTTTCAAGCACATGTTCAGAATACGGCAAGGGGTAATGATCCCTTCTGGTGGCTGCATTAACCTTTTTGAGATCAACGCACACTCTGAGTTTCCCATTCTTCTTTGGTGCGATGACTATCGGAGAAACCCATTCCGAGTGCTCAATAGGGTATATGAATCCACATTTTACAAGCTTTTCAATTTTCTCTTGTACAATCTTTGCGTACTTAGGATTCATTGGGTAGGGACGTTGCTGGATTGGTTTAGCAGTGCTAATCATTGGAATCGTGTGTTGCACCACCGAGGGTGGAACACCCTTCATATCATGATATGTCCAAGCAAATATGTCCAAGCAAATATGTCCTTGAATTCTTTAAGAAGCTTCTTAAGTGTAGCTTCTTCCGTCTTGGTGAGGTCTTGAGCAATAAAAACTGGTTTAGACTCCTCACTCGGATCTGCTAAGTCTATCTCCTTAACTATCGCGGGGCCATCGTAGACACCGCTACTCCCATTGGTAGGCGTTCGTTGAGCTTTTGTGTAGACCACTTTACGTTCTCCTGTGATAAATGATTTGAAATGCTCGGGTGCGGGGTGTAAGTCTACTGGTTCTTGTTGTGCCCGATTTTTTTCTTTTAATTTCGCCTCCTTTTGTTGCTGAGCTAACTCTATTTTCATTAAAATTGATTTTATGCATAGAAAGATGCATAAAGGATTTATTTTATTTCAAAAGTGTTATTTTCACCTTCTTGCAGTATGACTTAGTTTTGGCTTCTCTTCGATTTCTAATTGGGCGACATCATGAGGTTGCGGAATACACCACATGACACTTTGGAGGTATTGTCCCCAATTATCTGCTATCTTTCGATGAGCGTCTATGGCTCCTACATAACTAAGCCATTCTGCAGTGGATCGCTCTTTGTTTATTGTGGTTCGCACATTAGCTCGATAGCGTTGGCGCTTATGTCTCGTTTTCTTCTTACCAAGTTTTTGATTTTTGTTTCTATCAGATTCGAACTCACTTGGTCGATCATCACTTGTGTCCCCCTCACTCTCGGATGATGAACTGCAGGAGGTCACCGTTTTAGGCCTTGAGCACCTTGCTTCCACACTTGGGTGAATATTTGATTCATCCCCCCCATCAGGCTCAGAGTCAGTTTCTTCTTGGGATTCAGACGACTCAGAGTTACATTGGTCAGAGTCTTCGCTACTTTCAGTGTCAGTGGAGTTTGCCGCTTTCTTGCCATCAGGAGTCAAGTGCATAACACCTATCATGTCTATTGGCACTAACGGTGGCATATCTTGCCCCTCAGAGGTGTTACCCAACTTATGCCTCTATTTCCCCATGTGTCTATGGCTGCCGCTAGGTGTACCCAATCCACGTTATCCGACTCAGTCATACCCGGTAGGACATCCATATAAGGAGAATCTTTCCCATCATCAGTCTCTTTTTTGCATGTATAGCAATACCTTAATGGGGTAGAGTGAATAGTGGTATCCGATCGATTATCGATGATAACCTTGCTTCCTAAGGGATGTGCACGACCATTCTCAAGATCAACTCGAATGACAGAGTCCTGGAATTATAGGTAGACATGGTTTTTCGACCAGTCATGCACACCATTTGTGCTTCCCTCATGAAAGGATGTCCTAAGATCATTTGATATGACATAGGATGCTTGGAGAAATCCATTACAATGAAGGTATGTCTTACCTTGTATCCTAGAACCTTGATCTTAAGGTCCCTTAACATTCCAATAGGTTTAGCAATAGTTCCGTTTGCCATCTTAACCACTATGTTTGTGACTTCAAGGTGAGGTCTTCCCATAGATTCCCAACAGTTTTTAGTCACAATGCTCACTCCAGCACCACCATCAAGGATTCCCTTTAGATTTAATCCCTTGGTAGTAAATGGGAAGGATTGCATTAGATTCGTCACCTTCAAAGTGCTGTCCCAACTTGTTAACAGGTATTTCAACGACCGAATCTTCATCTAGGTTGGGTTGTAGATCCCAATGTTCCCCTTCATCTTGAAGCATGTCGGGTCTATCCATATTTGCAAATTGTGGTAGCCCCGCCTTTAGTTCTCCATTGAGAAATGCCCGAAGAGCTAAGAATAGCTCAGGATCTCCGTATAATTTGGATATGATCGTGGTTCTGATTTCAGAGGACATGAAATCCATTAGCTTAGACACATTCAACGGTACTTTTCGAGACATCACCCCTTGACTAGGGACTGGTGAAGATGGAATCAGTTCCTCTTCGATGGGGTCAGGCATTCCCTCACTAAACATTCTTTCAAGCAAGAAGGGTGGTTGCCCACTTGCTGATGTCCTATCCTCACTTTCTTCCCGAATGATACTAGGTATAGCTAACGGTTTATGATTCCTGTGAGGCTGAACTTGTGTAGGAAACACTGTGTCTGGAATTTGGATTTTTCTCGGGTTTGGCTCCAGTTCTCTTTATGTTTCTTCCACCAAACCCCTTAAGTGTTGCACTTGTTCAATCTCCTCAACTGGGTTCGGGTAAGTTCCAATCTTTTTCTTGAGGGTCTTTGGCCCACGTGGCTTGTCTTGGGGAGTCTCAGTCAGTTTGGGTGGTCGAGAGGGCATTAACTGACTTGGTTGTGGGGACGAGGAAGTTTCCTTCTGTTTTCCCTTATTTATGTACTCTTGATTCTCCCTCATTGAGCTCCCGAGTGGGGTCCTCCCTTAAGGTAGTGGCTTTGGTTCCCATGGTTTCTATTGAATCGGAATCATCTTCAGGATCATTCATATACACGGGGTCGTCTCCTATCCCTATGTTAGTCTTTGAACTAGGCTTGGAGCTCGTGGCATTAAGTGATCTCTTCCGCCACGTTTTCTTTTTCTTTGCTCGAGCAATTGATGCAGTATCCCTCTCTTCAAGAATGTAGTTTTGATTTTGAAGCATTGACCGTGTAACTACATTCGCGAGTACAACGAGTGTGGTACCTCGTGCCTGGTTGGTGACCTCAACCAAATTCAATGGCGTAATCTTGGGTGCATTAGGATTATGTGGACATTGAGCAATCAAATGATCTATGCCACAACGATTACATGTAAGTACCGGCATTCCCGATGTGCTCCCTTGATTTGGTTGGATCTGAGTAGCGATCTTCTGTAGCCTATTAGGGAACTCCGCTACACGATGCGGTCCACCACAAACGTAGCATTAAAGAGGTGGTCTCCTTGCCAAGGTATTAAGGTTTTGCCCTCTTGTGGCGAGAGCAGCCGCTTGATATACAGGCTTCACTTGCCCGAAATGATCCTCCATGTAGTACTGGGAAGTCATTTCAAACGTATCAATCCCATATGGAGTAGTGGGGTCTATCTCCTCTTCATAATCCCCACACGCACTATGTGACTCACAACCCATCTGGTTTATAGGGGTAATCCTTGGTGGATATGGAGGTTGTGGTCCTAGCACTGGCGGTGGTAATGGCACAGAGTGGACTACATTCGGATTCCTTGGAACTATGTACTGTGAAACGGTTGCTCGATAGGTTGTGCAAGCATTAGCGCGGGTACTTGAGGTGTGTTTGACCAGGCTAGTGGTGCCTGATTTTGTCTCCGAAGACACCTTTTTACCTGCACTCATCAAGTTGTCTTCTAACTGGATTGCATTGGCAGTGACTGCTTCCCGCGTTGTAAGACCTCTAATGACTAAGCCATTGTATATGTCCTCGTGGCGCAATCCTCGAATGAATCTATCGAGTAGTTGGTTATTATTGAAGCGCTCATCGGGAGTGCAGCGAGAATTTAGATGCTTCAATCGACTAATAAAGTCTCTCACTGACTCCCCTTCCTCACGTTTAGCTTTTTGGAGTTGAGATGCTACTCCCCAAAGCACACCCTCACGTATGTATTCTTTCAAGAACAATCTCTTGAGAGTGGGGTAGTGAGTGCGCTCTTCAACCCTTAAGGTTCGGCCTCGATACCAATCTTCGGCCTTCCCACTCAAGGTTAAGCCTAAGACCTTACACTTATGCAGCTCATTGTGCTCTTCCAAGGAATCACACACGTGTTCAAAGACTTCAATGTGCTTCCTAACATCCTCGTTACTACCAAACTGAAGTTCTGAGTGAGCTTGGCAACTTATACTGCCTTGCTTCTAGGTTCTCTCTCAGGCATGCCCTGCATGTTTTCCGCAATAGATCATCCGATCGTCTGAGCAAACGCTGCAAGATCACCTAGGTAAGCAGGCATAGCTGGTGGAGGCACTTCTGGGATAGCCTGGTTGATAGGAGTTGGCGTTGGTCTTGGTATGTAGGCAGCTGACGTAGGATGTGATATGTGATTAGGCCTAGCTCCTCTTGGATAAGGGTGGTGATAAGGCGGTCATGGAGCATACGCCATTGGCATACTAAGAGGTGTAGGAGCTACATGAGCATGAGTAGCGATAGTAGGTACATATGGTCGATAGGCACTGGCACGCACTGTTGTAGGTACTGTTCCACTAAGTAGCGGTGTCGTACTAACTACAGCGATAACAGGTGCACTTTCCTTCATGCTCATCATTGGGGTAGGCATTATGGATTCCCTAATCGAAAGTTGAGCCAAGGTTGGAAAGCTAAAGTTACTTCTCGTGGGCTCAACCTGCATTGAGACTCCAGGCGAAACAACATATGAAGGGTCTATGGGACTCACTGAGGGAGTCTCCAATTGTGATAGGGTTGGTTGTTTGGCCTTGCCCGTATCCAAAAATCTCATAGGGCGAGTGGAAACTAGGTTCACTCCCCTATTTTGCCTCTCAAATTGAATAATTCTATGAATAACCTCACATATCATTTGTTGTTGCTCCTCTAGATTAGTGGCGCTAGATGTAGATCGTATGACTTCTAACCAACCTACATGGTATGTGTAACCCGTGTATAGGTCAGCTAGAGTCTCTGTGATGTAGATCGTATGACTTCTAACCAACCTACATGGTATGTGTAACCCGTGTATAGGTCAGTTAGAGTCTCTGTGTGTAGATCATATTCCCAATTTTCATTGAGAAATATCCCATCTAGACTTGGAGTGCCAAACGGTTCTCTTGAAGTGGATGCAATGTCACTTCTTATGGATTGGCTTCTAGGGACCTCTACTTTAGGAAGAGCATCGGAAGGTGGTAGCTCAGTAGGGCCCTCATTAAACGAAGTGGGTAGAATATCCACATGGACACTCTTTGGGAGGGTAGGGTCTACATAAGATGTGAATATCCACATGGATAGTCTTTGGGAGGGTAGGGTCTACATAAGATGTGAATGGCGAATCCACTACCCCTCCTTCTTCATTTACTTCGTTTGTCGCATGTTCAGAGCGTATAGCTCTACTAAAGGTCTCTATTAGACAACTAAACATGCTAGATCCGGGTTGTGGGACCCAAACTAGCATGTTTTGGCTTGTCTCCTCAGGGTTCTTGGTAGGGTGCCCTTCCATGGCTTCTGAGTCAGAGGACGAGTCACTAGCCGCTATTCGTGGATCTTGGGTTGCACTTCCTTGGGTTCCAACTGAAGGCCAAGATGCCAACGTGGAGGGATGGTGTGAGCCTGCGTAAACTGAAACGCTTTCTAGTGGCTCAGACTCTAGCACCTGACCAGAGCGTAGATGCATGTGACATGGGTACCCTACAGGTGTTGGTAACTACCCTTGAAGTCCACACAAGTGGTTTCTTAGGTGTTTCACACCCCGTTTTTACTTGTTTTTGTATTGTTTTTAACCCATTTCTAACCCCCTTACTTATGGTCGAACCTGAACTAAGGCGTGTGATAGCTCGAAACGAGCGTATCGTTTAAAGGGTCCTAGCGTGCTTTACAGCACTGTGTTCGCCTATCCTGAGCTCCTGTGGTCCTCAAAACAGTCTGTTTCCTTGTGGGGGAAAGGGTGAAGGCCTATTTGCTTGTGGAGGAAAGGGTGAAGGCTTTATCCCACATGCTCACTTCACTGCTTGGGGAGTGGGCTACATATAGAGCTCAACTTCCCATAAGCTCTCACTTGAAAGAAAGCTATGGAGGCTCACTCTCCTATATATATATATCAACAAACCGAGACCGAGGTCGGGGTCAATTGGGGTTTTTCTTTTCAAAAATTTTTTCTCTAAATAAAAAATCTTTCCTCTCCACACGGTTTTTTTCTTTTAAAAAAATTAATTTTTTATTTTTTTTTCAAAATTAATATTATTATTATTATTATTATTTTATTTGGGATAATTTTCTAGGGTTTCTTCCTAGGGTTCAGAATTTGCCGCAGCGTAGTTCGCACGCAGCGCAGGCCTGAGGATTCAGAAATCCCCCCTCGCATGCAGAAAACTAGAGAACAGAACGCACGTCCACACGCGGAGCGGAAAAATAACAAAAGAAACAGAAATGCAGAAGACTAATTGCAGAAACAGATTGCAGAACACGAAAACACCTCAACAACAAACACACAGTCGCCTTTCCTACAGTGTAAATTTCACTTCACACAGCAGCCCGAGCTGCAAACTGGAGCTTGGTGCAGGGCATCTCCCCGGCAGCGGCACCAAAAATGTGCGCTTTTGCCGTACGAGTCGTAGTTGGGGACTTGCCGGACACCGTATGTAAGCCACGAATGGCTGCAAGCATACAACCAGGAAAGCAAGCTCAAACAGAATGCAAAGGTATGTCACTCACCGCTCAACCGCCGCCGTGAAGGATTCCCGCGTCGCAGTGAAGAAGGAGCCACCGTTGTCGCTCTTCAGCCTCTCCGTCGCCGTGCCGCTACACAGTGCTCGATCGCTCTCTCACTCTCTCTCTCTCTCTCTCTCTCTCTCTCTCTCTCTCTCTCACGCAGGAGAAGGAAACCAAGGAGATAAGGCAAGAGCACTCTTGTATTCAACACATGAGAATGAGGGTTTTAGGGTTACATTTGACTCTTATAGGTGACTTGGCCGTTCACACATGGACGCCCATACATGGCCGGCCGATCCTAACCCTTATCCTACTGATATTCAAGGGGCGCCTCTCATCGGCGATAACCCAATCTCTTTATCCTTAACATATGGTGCCGACAAGCCCGGCCCATGACTCAAAATATTTAAATTAATGACGTAAAACATAGTACGTCTCAATGTCTGTCATAGGTTAACAATCTCTCTGGTGTGGAACTAGAACTAGACCTTTTATTGACACACACTTATATTTTCTCACATTTATGCTAGTCATCATGGGCTATTGGCCAGCTTTTGGGCAGTAGTTGGCTAGCTTTTGGCCTCCCTCATCCCTCATTCACTATCCAATCTCTAAGCACATTGTAACACTTATCTGCTAACTATTTCCATTGTAAAAGCCTCATATGCTAATCAAAAGGTGATCTTGTCAACAATAACACTGTCCAATCAGCACACTGTAACACTTCTCTACTAGCTATTGCCATTGTAAAAGTGTCATGCTAATCAAAAGGTGATCTTGCAATCATAACAATGTCTCTCCTTCTCTCTCTCTCTCTCTCTCTCTCTCTCTCTCTCTCTCTCTATGCTTCCACCTGTGCATACTCCAACATGGTGTCAGCAACAAACATCTAGGCCCTGGCTGCCCTTTCTATGGTTTTTAGTTCCCTCTCCTCCCACATTTTGAAGGTGTTGCGTTTTCATTGAAGTCCTATGTTTTCTTCAAGGAGGAGCTACTGTGTTTTCTGCTTCAGTGCCTCTACTTCATTAGCGGTCTCCCTCTTCTTGTGCTCCTGCCCCCTATGATTTTTGCTTGATGTAAGGTACATCCTTGAAGGTGCTGCATTTTGCTTCTTTAAGCAATTTGTAGCTTGTGTTTGGTGGCTCTTTTTTCTGTTCAAACCTACGTACATCTAGATCACTGCCTGGTGTTCTCAAAACAACCCTCTCCTTCTCCCTCTCTCTCTCTCTCTCTCTCTCTCTCTCTCTCTCTCTCTCTCTCTCTCTCTCTCTCTCTCTCTCTCTCTCTCTCTCTCTCTCTCTCTCTCTCTATGCTTCCACCTGTGCATACTCCAACATGGTGTCAGCAAACATCTAGGCCCTGGCTGCCCTTTCTGTGTTTTTTAGTTCCCTCTCCTCCCACATTTTGAAGGTGTTGCGTTTTCATTGAAGCCCTATGTTTTCTTCAAGGAGGAGCTACTGTGTTTTCTGCTTCAGTGCCTCTACTTCATTAGCGGCCCCCTATGATTTTTACTTGATGCAAGGTACATCCTTGAAGGTGCTGCATTCTCCCTCTTCTTGTGCTCCTGCCCCCTATGATTTTTGCTTGATGCAAGGTACATCCTTGAAGGTGCTGCATTTTGCTTCTTTAAACAATTTGTAGCTTGTGTTTGGTGGCTCTTTTTTCTGTTCAAACCTACGTACATCTAGATCACTGCCTGGTGTTCTCAAAACAACCCTGGTTCTCCTTACACTAGTAGTAACCACAGATGGAATGCCAAGCTCCTCATCAAGGCTCTATTCAGAGCCACTAGAGTCACCATCCAAATATGAGTAACAAAAGGTTGATCTATCCTTTCCTTCCCTTTGCATAATACATGTGTAGTTACATCTATCCTCAACTCCCTGACCCACCACCGCGTTGCACTACAGGTACTCGTCCCTCCTCTTATCTCACTTCACTCACACACACTCACTAGCATGCATTAGGGAGAGAGATTAGCAAGAGCAAGACTCTATTGCAGAATGGGAGAGTCTATTGTATTATGAGAGAAATTCACTTATATACGTGGCCATAAGTGTTCACACTCACTTAAACTATGTCCGGTCGGACACTTTAGGCTTAGAGGCCTAATGCTATCAATGACTACTCTCATAATATATCCATGAAGTACAACACTTGGGACTTCATCCTAACTTACTACCACATGCTCTTGAAGCGAGAATCGCCTTAAGTATTCCATCATAGGACCATTACGGGCGCCCGTCCAAGTTATAGACCTGGACACCATTGCTTCATATCTTGAATGTATGACCCTTTGGTGTATCTACCTTGACTCCTTGATGTAAGAAAATGGTGTTAAATCTTGTTAACCTTGGAAATGGGTTAACATTCCTCCCTTCTTGATGACGATCGCATCCTCGTGATTGCATTTGTTGAAGACTTTTGTGTGGGGAGAATCGACAAACTTGTAGATGGTTTTGATGTTGAGTGACTTGAAAGTGTTTGGGTGTATTGCATATGTGCATGTTCCCAATGAAGTGAGAACAAATTTGGATCCATAGGTAGAGAAATGCATCGTCATTGGTTATGCTTTAGAGCAGAAAGATTATAGATGTTATAACTAACCCCTGTCACTCGTGAGATGTGAGTGAGAAGAGATGTTTGGGGAGTACTAATGCTGCACCATATGTAGAGCAGCAATCATAGGTTTTATCCAAGAGTGCTATCCAAGTTAAAGGAATCAACAAGAAGAAAACCCTTGTCTCAGGAATTCTGCACACTCCGGTTGCCTATGACAAGGGGACCGTAATTCAAAGCTTTTTGGTTATGCCTGCCGGGCGCAAATGGATGATGGCCACCAAGTGCAATATCGATTGGGAAACCAGACGAGTCACAATGCAAGAACCAACACTAGGTCTGACCGCTCAAAATCCCGCACCTAAATCATCCACTCAAATGTTAGATAATGAAAAATCACAAAGTCTAGTGGCAAAACCATCTTTGATTGTTTGCCACCCCTCTAACGCTTCAACGCCAAGAGTGGAAACAGGCAGTGTGGTCTCTAAAGCTCCGCTTACTATGCCAAAGAGTACATACAAATGGGTCCCAAAAGCTTCGTTAACAACTACTTCCCCTGCTCAATCTCGTTCAGACACGAAGCCTCGTAGGAGGAAAGCAGCTACCCACCCGAGAAAGGGCAATGTAATATCACGATGAATCCCTAAAAAATTATTAGTAGCCCAAGGGTATTACGAAGGGAATGACCAGATTTGGGTCCCTAAGCATAAGCTAAATCCCTCTACATCACCTGTAAAACCTTGCAAACCAAATGTTGCCATCCCAACGACAATTAAAGACCGTGGTAAAGGAAAGGTAACAGAGTGCTCCGCACCACTTCTTCCAGAGCTAGTTTGGATTCCCAAACGATATCGATCAATACCACCTAGCTCAGGAAGGGGGGAGCCACATGAAGCTTCTAGCTCCTCATGCCAGGCACACATTGATATAGGAGTTTCTTCATGCTCTACACCTACTCTTGTCAACACCCGACAAGAGACCAATGAGTCTATGTCTCCCTTTGTAAAAGTATCGTCGAAAACCATTTCCTCCATTCGTCACAATGGGAGCGTACACTACCATCTCTGCAATTTGATGTGGCCACAAGGGTCATAAAAAGCTATCTGCCCACATCACCACCTATGACCCCCGCTGGACAAATTGGTTCCAAGAGGCTACAACATCATTGCAGAAAATATGATCTACCCAAGGAAAGGGGGAGCATGTACTCACGCTCAACATTCTAATGCTTCCTCCCCCCTAACCTTCTCCCCTAACCATGTAATTGCCAAATTCAAGGGGATGTATATATATAGCTTCATACATAAAAAAGAAAAGAAAAGAAAAACAAAAAATAGTAAAAAGAGCAAGAGCACAATAAGAGGAGAAATATCCATATACAATCAGGAACTAGATTGACCTGTCATAAACCTACTGATGCTATATCTGTGTTTGCAGATATGGCAGATGCCCGATCATCATACACTTCATCCACTCCTACCTTTGATGAGAGGTATCATCTGTACCTTTCTCAGATATTTCACATGTGCTATCCTATAATTGAAACTGAATGGGATCATATAGATGTACTAGCCAGAGAGGAAAATGTTGAGGAATTAGAATGGCTAATTTGCCTATTGACCATGACTGACCCCTACTCCGTAGAGGAAATATCCCCGATAGCCCAATGCTTTCCTTTTCCACAAGATGACTATCCTCGCATGGCTACATTCTTGATGAGTTTATGTATATGGAAAAACGAAAATGATATATCTGACGACGATGAATGGACGGATGAAACTCATGGCATGAGACTGACTTTATTTATTTGGATGATGCGGATAGAGGCTTAGCCTTAGGGCTAGCGCCAGGACTCTACAACATCCTCTTACCATATCCTCAGTAGTAGTGTGGTCTCTGGTAGGTAGGTTAGTGTTTTCAAGTTGTTTCTAGTTTGGAGTCCTTAAACGAGTTTTTATTTTTTCACACTGATGTGCCTCTCGAGGTATAGTGCTTTTTAGTTGATTGTACAGGTTGAAAAGTTTGAGGTGGGTTCGCTTTCAAGTCCTGAGATAGCCGCAACACTCATACATAAATATCTCATCAAATTACGGGCATTTCTCTCATCGAATCAAGGAGATCTCCAAAATACAGGTGTAATTCTTCCATGCCCACTCTCTTTCATTTTTACTGTTCAATTAATTGCATGAACTGAAGGCATGACCACATGGAACTTGTCAAAGTACTACTTAGTTTTTGAAGTTGCCTGACGGGCTAGTGTAAATCATTAATGAGCTTAACCTTATTGGATATATTCCTGAGAATGCATGAAGTCTTTCGTTAACCTTGGAATACGATTGTCTTAGGTCTAGGGTCAAACCATCTTAATGTTTGACACCTAGCCATGTGTGTGTTGACCTCTAAGACATAGCTTTTACCCCTTGGTCAAAAGGATGTAAGAACACATTATAGTTCAGGAGCGAAGATCAAAAGAAATAAAATTTTAAAAAAAAAACTTACAATAAATGGCAATGCAAGTCTATTATGTGCTCTAATGTTGGCCTATCGCCTTATTGACACTTGGTAGGTGAGGAGTATTCTACTCCAAACCGATGCCTTGGTTGGTAGGGGGTAGCCTTGCCTAAGGTGAACTAATAGATTCTTGGATAATGCTTTGTGTTAAACATGGTGACAGGATCGATGTTAGTTTTGCCTTAGGGAGGTCGCCATTATGTGTAAAAATTGTCACGTGCATAAAGAAATAAAGGCAAAAGGCTCCTGTAACTCTAATGTTTCTTGTGTCCCTAGGCTCGTGGTATTAACTTGTTCTTAGAGCAGACACATTGTGGTCATCTGTTTATTTATTAAGCTTGGTTATTTTTCTTGACTTAGGCCAGTTATAAACCTTGATTAACCTTTGACACCTTGCTAACTCTTGATTTACTTTCAACAATTTTAAACTCCTGTTAATAGCTACACTAGCTCATTCACGTGACCCCTTAAACTAAGTTCTCATAGCAACATCCATTGTGGTCTAACATGCTTGAATTTATTACACTTTATATCTTTTGAATTCCAGCATACCTTCATCCTATTTCCCTGTTTTGCAGACGGTCTATCACAACAAACCCTATCGAGCTTACCATACCATAGCTTCCGAGGACGGAATCTACATCAGGAAGGGGGGCATGTTAACCTATGACGGACATTGAGACGTACTATGTTTTACGTCATTAATTTAAATATTCTGAGTCATGGGCCGGGCTTGTCGCACCATATGTTAAGGATAAAGGGATTGGGTGATCGCCGATGAGAGGTGCACCTTGAATATCAGTAGGATAAGGGTTAGGATCGATCGGCCATGTATGGGCGCCCATGTGTGAACGGCCAAGTCACCTATAAGAGTCAAATGTAACCCTAAAACCCTCATTCTCATGTCCTACGAGGCCTCACCTCAATAAAGTCCACACTACTCTCATACATGATGCCTGATTGTTCTAATATGTGTACTACATCCACACAAACGATGCCAGGTAGGCTATGAGGACCAAGAGTAGCAGTAGTGGTCGAATCTTGAATGTCCCATGTGAAAGCCCTAGAAGAATAGCATGTCCTATCTAGCACAAGGAGCTTAGGCCTACGCCCATAAGTATCCCGAGAACCCACACATAAAGTATCACTAAACTCGTGTGCTATACTAAATATATCACTAGTCGAATGCACACCATCCTCTAAAATTCTCACATGATCAACTAACGTATCCTCATCAACTAATGTATCCTCAAGATGCGCAAAAAGCGTAAAAGTATCAATGTTCGATGTGCTCTCGCTGCCATCTTTGCCCTCAAGATCATGCCCACATGATCCAACTCATGCACATCACTATCATCATCATGTGTGGCATGAATAATACTAAGTGAAATGGTCACACGTGTGAATAATCCCTCACAAATGCTCAAGTTGTATAAACATATCCCATGACTCGCACATCGCATGTAAACAAGGTCTATAAAATCTAAAAAGTGTGTAGAACAAACCCTCAATGTGCGATGCATGTGAACAAGGCCAAATAATGTGTGAACGCATATGACACACCTCGAACATGTGAACAAACCCCAAGTAAACCCAAACAATCCGCACACCACATGAAAGTCCATAAGCAAAATATACTTGGCCTCAAATGCACATTTACACACAAATCATCCCTTTCTTTTTATATCTCTACCACGAGTAGCGCTGCCATATAGCAACCCGAACTCAAATGGCCAACGCGAAAGTGTGAAAGAACATATGGCCAAAGGAGGTGTGGGTGGGATGATGAATAAATGGATAATGAATCAATCCCCAAAGAAAGATCCCAACATGTAAATGGTCTGATCACACATCCTTTGGTCTGCCATGGCTTCACACTTCGTCTCTCACGGTGATGGTCTACGCTGCGAGATGATGAGCTGGCTACCTGCTGTTTGTGATGGTCGGCCCTGCGATTATGACCTGGCTGCCTGCTATTTGCTGCTAGGATCTCAATCATCCCTCTGCGTCTTCTCTTGCATGTGCCAAGCCTTCAGAGGCCCTCAAACTTTGACAATGGCTCAGGCTTAATCGAATCTTCAATCTGTTGAAGCACTTCTCTACTCGAGCCTTTGCAAACTTAATCTGTTGTTAAATCCCGTGGAGACTTGTGTTAACTATTGTAATACACCTCACTGAGATTTTTTTATTTTTATTTTTTTTTTCCGAGAAACACCTCACTGAGATTGATGATTACTCACTTGGATTAATATCAATCTTTGTTGCTAATCATCCTTTAATCAAATAACTATCAAGATCTTCCACAAGAAACAATGTGTTGCCCCAAAAGTATGAATGTTCTTGACAGCCTTACCCTTGCTTGCATCTTCTCAAGTCTGTTGAACATTCATCTGTCTTCCCCAACGATGTCCTGAAACTAGTTGTAGGTTAGGAACCTTGTGGTATATGGTACACACTAGTTTCACCAATGGACTGACAGCGCTCATTGCAAAAGGCTTGTAAATTCTGATGTCCTTTCCGTATTTTACAATTTTTTATTAAAGCTTTGCAAGATTTATGCTTTTCTTAATCACAATAAATTACTCAATTGCTTTTGACTTGTCAAGTTTCATCAAGATTACCTACAAATCATAAGATCATCACTAATGTATTGTTGTTAATAACTTTCTTGGTTAATAAGGTGTTCCAACTGTCTTAGATCAAGTCATATTATCAAACTGTTGTCATAATTTTGTACTAATCTTGCTTACTCGCATCAAGTTAAGCAAAAACACCACAATATTGAATCTCGTGTCAAATTTTGTAATATTTCTTGATTTCTTATAATTTCAACTATTCTCTCTTAAAGAAACATAATTCTTGCAAGAAATGATCAAGATTAAGAAAGTTCTAATAAAGAATCATTCACACTATTACTTTAAGAATCACTCACATTGTTGTTTTAAGATTTGATTTATACACTGCCTTTGCATTTTTTTATAAATCTCGTACTCTGCACATCAACTTTGCATAGATTTGCTACACAACAGTAAACTGCACAACATATTCTATAATAGAACCACACTCTGTGCTATAATCTACTCAATATACACCAAGGCTGTAAACTGCACTGACATCTATAAAGAATATTCAATTTACACCAATTCTTGATAAGAATTGTACCAAAATCTACACAACAACCTTCAATATCTCCCAAACCGCCAAGATTCCCCAGAACTATAGAAGGAAACTAAGGTTTATGAAACGATTTGATGAAAAGAAGCACTAATCAAGGAGGTTTAGCAAAAAACAAAAGTCCAAAAAAAAGCACTCTGAAAATGGGTGAAAACCTTAATTCAAAAATCAAGAAAATCAAATCTGTGCAAGAATTAAGGTTTTTGAAATCTGTGTTTAACCTATACCCAAAAACGATTATCATTAATCCCATTGCTAATCCACTCAAAATAGAATCAACAAAAAATTTAAAAATTGTGTAAACATTAATCAAAAATGAAGTACTAATCAATCCATAATCAAAACATCAAGATCTAAGCCAGGAGCTCTGATACCAATGCAATGAAGGGACCTAGGGGTTTGCACTCATTAGCATGGAGTACACATGTCCCACTCATCCTAGGGATTAGCACCTAAACATGGAAAATATACCATGAATCAACCATGAAAGCCTTGGCATAAGCTCCAAGAAGACGAGATGTCTACATCAAATGATAGTGATAAAATGTAAAATAGCCTAGACCAAGGTCACTTATGTAGTGCTTGGCCATTCTACACTAGTTAATCAATATGCCCATGCCCCAAATATATGCTCAAGGGACCCAAGATCCATGTGCCTAAGCCCTACCCATACATGTGCATGTGCATATATAATTGCTTCAGTACATCTTGGGGACCCTTGGCCGCAGAGCACTAGATGGATCTTCACAGAGATGTGAGCCTGTGGCTCTAGCCTAGCTTTTGAGGACCAATTTGCAACCATCATGTTACAAGCTTGGGATCACCTCCAGACGGCCCTCCAGCAGCATGTTTTGATAGCCTCCGAGGAGCGTCTCTAACAGCCCTCGATTTGGAACCCCCTAGGGGCTCAGCCTCATGTATCCTGAGAGGAGCTTGGAGCACTAGCCTTGCTAGGTCCCTTGGAGATTGGCTTGCATTCAGAGAGATCCCCCCAATGGCTCAGGAGAGATCCCCCCAATGGCTCAAGAGATAGGCCTGACTGCAGACTGCAGATAGGCTCAACCTTGGCATCGATTGCACCATTCCTCCGGAGTGGCTGACCCCAATCCCTGACCCCCCTCCCCCAACTCTTGTATGAGAAAGCCTTCTCCCCTCCTTTGTTCTGTGCTACATAGAGGCAAGTTTGTATTTAGCCTTTTAAGGCTATTTTCTGTTAAATAATACGTTGTTTCTGGAGAGAAAAAAAAAGGACCATAAACATCGAACCTTCTTTGATTCGACAAAGAAGCTTCCATTCTGCTAAATAAACTTCAATATTACTCAAAACTCCTATTCACACGTGTGTGCAACACTTTTGTGCATTTACAATTTGCTTCACAAAAACTAGAGGAAGTCTCTTGGAGCCATACTTGTTAACATGTGTCCACAAAGCACCCTTAAAGGCATACAACTTAGGCCACTTAATATTTGATGATATGAGAGGATAACAAAGCTTTCTTGAATCCTCGCTTAGTAAGCTATACCTGCTCATACTCTTGTTGATGTACCTCATTGATCAACTCCTCCAAGTGTTCAGCTATTGCATGCAAACCCAAAGTTTTTTCCTTATCGATGTGACCCATGACAACCAACTTAACTCACCTTGCAAAAGAAAGGGAGCACCAAGACATTCCAAACTGCAAGAGTTGTACATGACTAGCCAACTCCACCAAAAATGTGAGGAATTTTGGAAATTAACATTACACCTCACATCTCGAGTGCCTAAGTGTGAATAATTCTTGATACGTGCCTCACTTGTACATGATACATGACGACCCCCTTCTTGTGTTTTTCTTTCTTTCCCGAAATATGAGACCTTACTTGTTATTTTTTTTATTCTTCAAAACACTATTACATATAAATAAAACAGAAAACAACTCAATCAAAAGCCTTCCTCATGGCTCTGCCCAATCAAGAATTCAAGTTCTATGAGACCTTGACCGACCTTGTTTCTTTGTAATTCACCAAAACACTACATATAAATAAAACAAAAAACAAAACTTGGCTCGGCCTAGTCAAAAATTCAAGTTCTATTACTATGTCTAGACGCATCCGAGTCCGCTTCAAAATTACCGACTGCTCCACTTTGTCCTTCATTCAAGCTTCGCCCACGCCCTTTCACTCTACAATTTGCCCAAGTGCTAAGCACCCAACACACATACACCATGTATAACCACACCAACAAAAGCTACAATTGCCTTAAGCTTGCAAGCTCAGGATTAAAAACACACTTTATTGAACATGTACAATGAGATGTTTCTGTTTCTCCATTGCTTCACTTAAAAGACCTTGATAAATATATAAATCCAACCTTGACTTCCTTGTGAAGGGGGTAGGTCCTTTGTAAGGAAGGACACTTTACTAATTGTACATCATTGTCTTACTATTCAAAACAATTGTCCTTTACAGTTCACTTAACTTGAATACAAGAATCCAAGAAGCACATCAATCACACCACTCCTAGAACTACTTTTATACTCAACAACTTGAATACTACAAGCATATACTGAAATATGCAATTCATGAAGCGCATCAATCGCAAACTGCGCAATACCTCCCACCATTAATTGTAAGAAAAGAACCTCAACTTTGTAATATCCAGCTACCCAAAGCTTCAAATATTTACCTGGCTCTTGGCATGGCCAACTCCATCCTCTTCCTCTTTACCACCACCTGCAGACATGCCTTCTAGAAGCAGCTCAATTCATAGCTATGAACTCAATCCCCCTCCTCAAATCAAGGAAAAAATGCTTCTTTCCCAGCTTTAAGAGCAAGCAGCTAACCAATGTAGAACCATGCTTAATTAGCAAATGCATAGCAAACAACCAAATGAAACAGAATATTTTTCCGAAGATGCAGGACTATGCTCCTGCAAAAGGAACATGATAGAATTATAGCCGCTTGAGTGAAAGCTCCCTTTTTTCTCAAAGCTGTAGCATGGAAAAGTGTGAATTTTTTTCTCTGAACAGGCATCTATACTAATGCAAATCATAGCCAGTGTAAGACAGTACTTCTGTGATAAATCTTAAAACCTTATATGCTCATGCCTTGGGTGCAGTTGATGCTCTCTAAAGCTTAAATCAGAACAAGTGAAGCTCAACAGCTTTTAATAGGGCCACTCAATTGACTCATTTTGTGTGAGCCTAACAATGCCAAAAGGTCTATTTCTGCCCATAACAATAAAAAATCGTGAATCGGTTCTACTGTCTGTTCAAATGTCCAAATCCTAAGGCACTTGACTGGATTTTTCTCCTATTATCCATAGGGGCGTCTTCCTTAATACTATTTTCAGGTGACACCCTTGCCGGATATCCTGGCCTTTTGGATCCAGAGCTACTGATGGTTGGGTCTCTGCTTAGCTTTCCCCTAAAAGAGAACTGCTTTTTTAAAAGTGATTTGGTTGAGAAATTCCTCTCAGCACTGCGAGGTGAGGGATGTACAACCCCTTTCCTTGAAGAGCTTTCAGAGGAGCTAGGATGATTCCAACTTGGTTCAGAATTTTTAGAACTCAGCTCCAGACCAGTAAAATCCTCCGTTGCCACACCCACCCTAGAAAGCTTACCCTTTACAAAGGCATGTCCTGTAAAACCAACGGTCTTTAGATTATCGTTACTCTCTCCTTGCACCTTGATCTGAAATCTCTTCTCAACATTGCATCTAGGGCAAGGAGGATCATGTGCGTGCATGAGTGGAGTGGCCTGATCAAGACATTCAGCATGGTAAACATGACCACAATCAAGAATGCCAACCACAGGCAACTCCTTGCTGCCGGGAATCCTGGAAAAACTCCAAGGTGACTTCTGAGATAGGTCCTTGACACATAGCCCACACTTCTGGACTTCATCATGAGAAGCAGAATGAAAACCTTGGCCGTGGACTGCCCCCCCCAAGCTTCCTATATATGATTCAATGAAGTCCTCTTGACTTGTGTCTGCAAAACTGTCGGAAGAAATGTCAATGTTGGACCACCTTGAACTTCCCGGATGTGATGATTCCACGAGTTCAGAAAAAGCACGCATTCTCCAGGAATCCGTCTTTTCTCTAGCATAATTTGGTAGCACATCCACACTGTTTCTGATTCTCTGTCGAAGAGACTCCAATTCCATTGAAGCCACTTCACTAATACTGCCACCTGCATAGCTTGCAGAGGGTTGCAAACTTTGCCTGGACAGCAAGCCCGTCTCTGACATAAAAAGACCACAAGTGGAGAGGCTTTGTGTTTGCTTGTTGTACGGTGCATCTTCAGAATCCTCCAATGCCTTCTGTGATGACCCAGAAGATGTGGATTCCTGGATTTCAATAACATAAGCTTATTAAAATCAAAATCACAATCACATGTTCTTCAGAAGATACAGAATCAAAAATTAGACAAGACGCAGACCTCCTGACTTGAAGATGCTGCAGATCTTCTCAATCTTGGCTCTGTAAAGTAGTTAAAAGGTAAAAAAATTCAAACTTCCTATAGATGATCATTCAACCAAGCAACTCAAATAAATAATTTCAGAACTGAAATATCTTAGAAAATATACATTGCAACTCCCTCCCTCCCTCCCTCTTAGACGGGGCCCAAAATTTCATATGAAACCAGCTGCAGAGGCAGGAGTGGCCAGAAGATGTGCACGCTAGAGAGCAAGGCTTTCAATCCCATTTCCAGTAGGTTCAAACAAAATACCTCCTCTTTGATTGATTGGTCTGACCAGAAGCAAGTATGAAGCAACCTTTTGTGCAGTTGACCTCACATTGCTAGATTGGAGCTTACTAGATTATGATGCTCTCTGCAGCAAACCCTCTATCTCACACCACGTCTCTGCAACTGGTGAATTGCATGCAGAGGGCTTGCAGTTTTCGGAGCATGCCAGATGACATGCAGCCACTCCAATGGTTGGCTTTGCCTTGGTCCATACATTTACATTACAGGAAGTAGACAATTGTTGGTATACCAAGGCATAAAAATGGATCCAACAAATGACCTCACCATAGACACATTACCACCATTCAATAACAGGGTAGCCACATACAGTATGTGGCCAGGAGCTCCAGATGACATCTGGCTGATATAAATTCATAGGACATGGATACAACCATAAATCCTACCACCAAAGATGAGCCTACACTGAGATCAATCTGGCAGATATGCATTTATATGACATGGGTACAACCACAAACCCTACCACCAAAGATGAGCCTACATAGAGATCAATTCCTTACACTCATGGCAGACATTTCAGGATACTGGGAAACTCACATGATACATCACATGCACCTCCGATCTCCACGTCAATAAAAGTGTCATCACATACACCACATCCAAGCTCTTTCAGAATCCTTTGAATAGGAAGATCCTGATTGTGACCATGGAGGACAATGGGAGCATGCACCATTAGGTCTACAGCATAGGTGTATCTTTCCTAAGAATAGGTGAGATGTATCTTAGATTATAGGCAAGACCTCAGAGCCCTTGGTGTAGACCTACTGATTCTATTAAAGCGCTAATAGAGAAAGAGAACAGCAGAATAGGCCGCAGGGGTGTAGTACTCTTTCATGATGGTGATATGCATCTTAGACTGTAGGCAGGACCTCAAGGCCCTCAGTGTAGACCTACCGATGCTATGGAAGTGCTAACAGAGAGAGAACAGCAGAAATTATACACACCTAACCTAATCTAACTTGTATTGATTCAAAGGACCGAGCCCAGCCGATGAGGTGATAGCCGAAGTGGTAAAGGTGTTTGCCTAGGACCAAGAGATCCTGGGTTCAAAAACCCACAAGGTGCTTCCTCGCAGCATCACCTATGGCCAGATAAAAAGGTATGTTAAGTACGCCATTCTTTTTCTAAGTTGAATAGTAGGAATATAAATTGAAATCGACGGGCGTGTAGTTCAACTAGTAGAACGGTCGGTCCAGAGAGAGAGAACCCGATTGAATGACGGTGGTGTGGTTGAGGCTGGGTGCAAATCCCAAGTACCTTTGACAGCTCAGATGCCCCTCAGACACGACTTCTCCATTCAAATGCAAAAAAAAGGGTATATTGAAAACAGAAGTGTATATATAATGCATGCAGGTTGCATGGGAATGCATTAACGAGGCATAGGGGCTGCCCGATAAGGTCTCGGATGAATAGAAACTTCGAAATTTACATAGAAGCTTATGCATTTTGCATGGAGTACAGTATGCATGCGGTATGCAAAGTATGGTAGGATCACGAGGCTGAGTACAAGTACGGAATGCAATTATGAACTACACAACAGATAGAAGTACAAATGGCTATCGAAAAGTTACAAAAGGGATAAACACTCACAAGGAAGAACACAAGTTGAAAGATGGCATTGTCACAAGATCCCTAATTTCTCCAGCTTAAGATTAAATCCTGTGCATGTACATGGCCATGGATGGGTCACAAGGCTGAGTACAAGTACAGAATGCAATTATGAACTACACAACAGATAAAGGTACCAATGGCTATCAAAAAGTTACAAAAGGGATAAACACTCACAAGGAAGAACGCAAGTTGAAAGAAGGATTTGTCCCAAGATCCCTAATTTCTCGGGCCTAAGATTAAATTCTGTGCATGTACATGGCCATGGATGGGTCACCATTTGACATGTGTGTGTGGCATGCCAGGTGTTCTATTGACATGTACTATGGATAAATCCTAGGGAGCCCATTGACAAGGCAGGACGTATTTCCAAGTGTCATTAGTAGATGGAGCTTCTTTCCTTGATGAGCTCAAATTGAAAGCATAAGTGCTTCTAAATTTAATTTTGATTTGTATGGCTAGTTTTGAATGCCTGGTTAAAAGGCATGTGATGTCCGGATGATGGGGACACCCTGATGGACAAGTGTATTGCATCACTTGTTTGCCTAATGGGACATTTGATGGGTTTTGCAGGTAGTAAGTATTTAGTTTAAAACCTTAATTCATATTGAATGGTTGCGGGTTCTCACAACACTAAATTTTTGGGCAGACAAAGTTTTACCTCGGCAGACTCTCGAAAGCCCCAAAATTTGGGCTTTTGGGCGTAGGAAACCACCTTATGACTCAAGGGACACATGGCAATGCTTCCCACACCAGATCACCCCATGCTACCACCACTTCATATTATCTCTCCTCTATCTAGAACAAAAAATCGTATTTCTCTTTTTATTGCCTAAGAAAACTGATATAGAGTTTTTGCTCATATCTTATGAAGGAAAAACCCGTTTGAAGTGTTGAAAAACCCTAGAGCTATAGCTTGCTCTCTTCTACAAGCTACTATAATCAATTATCTTCATCCAACTCTTAATGGGAAGAAATTTATATATCTCCATAGCTGTTGAAAACTGTTTTACAGCCCATTACTAGCTGTTTTCAGCTGTTGTGTCTTTTTGACTTTGAGTGTTGCCCACAAAGAAAGGAACACTATCATGTGCTATCGTTCAAGAATTAGATTCTGCAAACCCTAATTTCAGGCCTACAAGTTTTGCAACAACTATTAAATCTTCAAGATTCACTGTTGAAATATTCATAAGAATCAAAACTTTCACCTTGCCATTCAGTTTCATGTGTTTCAAGTACACGATGAAGGAAAAGCAATGATTCTACTCTCAGTTGTGAGAGTTCTTTGGGAAAATGAAATGTATATATATATACCTAGATGAATCCAGGAACATGCCCAAATTCACCTTTTAGGAACGTGCATGTTATATACTCATGGTAGTCATCCCACACGACTATATAACTATCAACTCCATTATGCATAGTATGGCCTAGATACTACGACATCCCCACTAACGTCATCAGTGCCAAATAGTGGGTGTAGAACATAGTCACAAGGGACGAGGTATGGTAACGGGGGACGAGAACGGGGATGGGAAAGGGAACGGCACTCAAAAAAATACTCTTTTTTTAAGTTTTTCTACTCTACACTACTTCTACTTTGGAAGTACATCAAAATGAGCACAAATTTACATTAAAATGGTCATGACTCAAGTCGGGACTAAGCCTTAAGGAGGCACAATACATGAAAGGACTCAAATGAGTCGATGACAAAAAGTGCTAAAGCTTAGCGGCTAGAGGCTAGAACTAAGTAGTATGGACCATGAATCATGATCCATGAATGATCATCCACGTGAACTGCTCGCTTCATGGTCATGGATAGCTTGTGCCAATCTCATCCTCACTCTCATCCTCACTGGCATGCTGCTACTACACCTCATCCTCTTGTTGCTCTACTTGTTGACTCATCTCCCACTTAGTGAAGGGATTTGCCTTCTTGGTCATGCTCTTGCAAAGCATTCGCAATTTCGGACGGACGAAGACAAGGTCATTGGCACGCTCTACCCCGAGTCGGTTCCTCTTCCTAGAGGCAATGTGGCAAAGTTACTCCAAGCAAGAGAAGCTGATGACCTAGCTAAGTATGCGGATGGCCAGGTGCTGTAGGGATAGCCAGCTGCTGTAGCTCCGGTCCATTCGAACCAGAGTCCTCCCACCATAGAGCAGCACCAACTTTGGAGCGGTCGATCTGTGCATCATGATAGCCATACGATCCATGAAATGACCTGTACATGGAAAGCTGGTCCCTAATCTTGCGCCTAACCGATGCATTAGGCTCAAGAGGGTCCAAGATGATCATCCATGAATGATCATCCACATGAAGTACTCGCCTCATGGTGATGGGTAGCTTGTGACATAGAAGCATGAAGCTCATCCTCACTCTCATCTTCACTGGCATGCTGCTGCTGCATGTCACCATTTGGCCACCCAATTGATTCACCCGTGCTTTCTTATCATGTATGTACATTGGACTAGTGTCCATGGCAGTTGTTTATGCAGGGGATTTGGTGCCACTCATGTGATCCCGTAGACTTGCTTTCATCTGCAAGTCACAAAACTTCTGGAGGTAGACCTCATAAGTGAGGTGCTGCGAGGTCATGGTCAAAGCTGAAAACCGGGCAACAACATCGTAATCATCCTCTTTCTTGAGGAATTCTTTCTTGAAGATATCTTCAAATTGTGCCCAAGTGGGTTGAGTTCCTTCCACCAAAGCAAAGCTTTGCCGGACAGGAAACGTGCTGCTAATTGGATTTTCTTTCCATCATCATATGGATGAAACTGAAAGTGAACTTGCCACTTGTGTAGCCACGTGTCCACGATCTCCTTGGTTCACTGCTTTTGCTCACCCCTGAACGGTTCCGGAGTAATATTGGGGCCTAAAGCTGAAGCCAAGGTATCCATACCCGAGAAAGTAGAGAGAATAGTGGTCAATAGAGCGATGGAGTTCTGCAAAGCTTGCATCTGGGCTGCGATTTGTGCCTGGCGTTCCATCGAGGAAGCTTCGAGAGCTACTTTGAACTCTTGGAAATCTGATTTTGACACAAAATCGTCAAAAAGATCGGCATCGGTACCTTCCGTAGCCAGCAAGCCTTCGCGTTCCACAAGGGGCTCCAACTCCGATTCTTGGGTCGACATCGTGAAGAGGGTGCGCGGAGAGAAAATTTGATCTTTGCACAACAAAAGTGCGAGCGAACTTGAGAGCTTGAGAGCTTGAAAACTTGAGAACTTGAGAGATGTGTGGCAAGAAGCCCACTTGAGGGGTTTATAAAGGTTTCCCAAAAGCCAAAAATCTCCAAAAGCTAAGCTTAGCTTTTGTGTGTTTTATATATATATATATATATATATATATATATATATATATATATATATATATTCTTTTTCCTTTTTAAAAAAAAATAAGCACCTTTAAACTTTGGAGGAGGGTCTTTTAAAACTTTTAAAAAAAATTAAACTCTTAAAAAAAACGAAAGCTAAAAACGTAAACGTAAGCTTTCCTTGTTTTTTTTTTCGCTCCTCCAAGATTCACCCGACGATGTGCTGGCTGCCGTCGATTGAAGCTGCCGGCTGCTTTCTTGCCGTCGCCTACACGCCTGCCCGTCGGCTACTAGAAACCGGCCCCTGCTGCCAGCCTGTTGCGTTACCTGCGCTGGCCGCCTACAGGGCATGGCTGGGCACCTCCGTAGGCCTGGGCGCCGGCCTGGCCTGGACACCCGCCCACCGCCTAGTCTGGGCGCCTACATGGCTTGGCTGCCTGGCCGCTTGGCTTGGCAGGCCTAGCCTTCAACCGCCTGTAGCCCAACGCCAGCAACACCTATCCCAGCCTGCAGCACGTCGTCAAGGATCACCCGCCAGCGCACAACCGGCCAGCAAATAGGCGATCCAACCCATCCAGCCCGTCTCTCGCTCTCTCTCTCTCGTTCGCCAAAAAAGCAAACGTGCTTTTTCTTCCTTTTTTTTTCTGTTTTCTCTCCCTACAGGTTATGCGACTGCACAACAAAGCAAGCCTCTTCTTTGCAAAAGCAATCAACCCTACTTAACTACCATCTCCCATCAACATGGGTTTCTTTGATGAATAAAAAACACATACCAAATCTGAAAACTGCAATATGCACAGAAAAAACAGCAAGCTTTTTAACACATACCGTTCTTCGACCTCTTCTTCTCTACCTACCGACTTGCTCATTCACGAGGTATGCTCTGATACCACTGTCAAATCCCCACGGATCCCCTCGTGATCGATCTTGGTTCGAAACTCGAATCCTGCAAACAAACGAACAACAAACAAGCAAGGGGGTGCAGGCCTGACTCACCTCCCAACCATGACAGCCGTGGGCAAGCCCACAGTCTTGGCTGTCCCCACCGAGCCACGAGCTGAGCTAACTAGGTTGACGTACCGACCAATCTCCTCCTCGTGACGTCCCATACCGCCACGAAGCTGCCCTCGCGGGACTCGAGACTGCTGCTGGCCTCGGCTGCGTAAAGCAGGTGCACGTCTGCACTAGATCCAGGCTCCAAGACCATAGAGCTCTCACAAACTCGCGAGACTCTCTATAATACAATAACTAACCTTGGCCACCCTTTTATAGGCTCTTGGCCGGTCATCGGGCGTCCACACTTGGCCGCTCGCCCGTCCATACTTGGGTGCCCGCCCGTTAGTATTTCCCTAACTCAGCTCGTCAATCAGCCTGCCTAGTTCCAAGCTTCCCCAAGCCTCGAAACTAGTCTTGCATGCGTATAGCACACGGTAGATACCCACTGTGCACATGACAACATTGCCGGCAAGAATGTTCAAGGTGACTGTTTCATAGTTACCACGGAACGTCGTTTCGCCTTCCTGGAACGCCGGAACGCCGTTCCGGGCGAAGGCACGTTCCCGGAACGTCGGAACGTTCCGCAAAAAAAAAAAAAATGGGGGAGGGGGTGTGTTTTGCTTGCAGAAATGTATGTTCATGTCTTGGGGGAGCAAATATTAGGAAGCATATTTAGCTATCCGTATACAAAAAGTTACATTTTTTTGTGTCATATGCTGACATGTCATATGACGTGGCGTTCCGCGACGTTCCCGATCTGCTCCCGTTCCCGTTCCCGCTCCCGTTCTAGCATCCGACGTTCCCGGAACGTTCCCGTTCCGTGGTAACTATGGACTGTTTGCATGGATTCATCTAGGGAATACAACGATTCACTTATCCACGGTCCACCAAAGACATCATCATACTCAAGGGAATCTAAGGTAACATGAAATGTTAATTCCATATCGCCATCGATTGTTTGAGTAGTGTATCTAAAGTAACCTGGAACTTTAATGTTTTAGTCATTGGTTCCTTTTGCAAGACTATTGCTTGTGGGGGTGAGTTTAGGTTGTCCCAACGACACCCAAGTGTCTATTGTCATGATGTTATGACTTGCTCGAGGGCTGATTGTTGAGATATCGAGCTCGGCTAGTGAGGCGGTGGACACTGATGACCCGCCTGGGGGATAGGCCCCACACTTACACCACTGGCATGGTTGGTGAGATCATGGGAGATATGCGGCCAGTGGGATAACAGGCTGTGTGACAGCCATTCTAGAGACTGGCATAGTTATAGCGCCAGCTCATTTAGTCGGGTTCACACTATAGAGAACCCGTGTATGTATTTGGTTGAGTACCTTTCATATTGTGTGCTCTCTTATTCTTCTATATAGTGTGTTGAGTGTTGAGTGAAGAAGAAGAAGATTTTCAGCCTCTCACCTTGTGTGTTCTCTATTAGGGTTTTGTGAGTGTGTGTGTGCTTGCAAGAGCTCAAGCTCTCTTCCCCCTTACATCTTTTCATGGTATCAGAGCCTGGTTCGTGCTAAGGGCTGAGCTGCAAGCAAGAGAACCACAGGAAGCGGTACGAGGGTAAGAGCTGCAACTACTCTTCCCTATTTGTGTTGGTGACTACACCCTTGTCGGGAGCTCTACGAGAGGCACCGGCAAATGATCTCTGATTGAGGAGCTTTCTTCGCGGGAGTAAAGCTATAGGGCAACTATTTTGTCCTATCGGACTCCATTTTTTGGACCGAAAACGCGTTTCGGGCGCGTCTGGACCTCCGTTTTTTCTGAAAGCAGGCAATTTCGAGCACTGCGAGTAAGTCATCGATTCTCTGCAGAACTCTGTTTTAAGAACTGTAGGAAGACAGATTGACTGTGCAGACACTGTGGGTGCTGCAAAGAGGTCAACAGTTGCCATTGGGTGTATGTATGCACATTGCAGTTACTGGTTGTGACATTTGAGAGTACTACAGTACCGCTGTGCAAAAAATACAGCAGTTTGTGCAGAAAAACCAGAGTGCAGTTTCTGGTAAAATTGTGTGTTTGGCAAGATGTCAAATGATGGGATAACTCAGATTGTGGCTGAGAAGCTTGATAAGAATAACTTCCATGCTTGGAGGTTCAGGTTGACGAATTTCCTAATGGGAAAAGGCTATTGGGACTACATAGAAGGTGAGCATGAAGAGGCACCGGAGATACCGGATATAAATCCGACTGTTGCAGATGTGAAAGAGTTTAAAGACTGGAACCAAGGAGCCAGGAAGGTTATGTATTGGCTTTCCATTAGTATACAGGACACCATGATTGGGCATATTCAGGATGCCAAGTCCCCCAAGGAGACGTGGGACACCTTGGTAAAGCTCTATGAAACAAATACCAAGGCACGTAAGATACAGTTGAAGAATGAACTTCATACTGTAGAGAAAAAGAGCATGTCTGTGAATGACTATGCGCTGAAGATAAAGGGTATTGTGGAATCCCTTGCATCTATTGGTGTGTCAGTAGATGATGATGACAAAGTGGAAGTCTGTCTACGTGGTCTCGGGCCACAATACAAGGCGTTTAAGACGTCTATTCAGACTCGGAAAAACATTCCCAACTTTACAGATTTGGTGTCTATGCTGATTATCGAAGAGAAGAGCTTGGGTGAAGACCAACAGTCTTCACAAAGCAAAAACAGTTCAGAGCAACAGGCCTTCTACACAAGTTCAAGAAGAGGACGAGGTAGAGGAGGCCGTGGACGCGGTCAAGGAGGTGGCCGAACAGGTAATCAGAATTATGGCCAGCAGCAGCAGCAGCAACAGTCCCAGAATCAACAACAACAACAACAACACGCAGGTGGAAGAGGCAAATTCAGAGGCAGGGGGAGTCAAAGAGACCGTGGAAATTGGCAAAGACAATATAATGATGCACGTAAATGCTATTATTGTGGTAAGCCTGGACATGTGCAAGCAGAATGTTATAAGAAGCAGGCTGACATGCAAAATGGGAAAGTGCAGCAAAACAACTATGCATCCTCAAGCAGAAATAATGAGAATAATGAAAGGTTGTTTGTTATGCAGCATGTCGTGAATGCCATGTCTAAAAATGTTGATGCAACACAAAAAGATAATGTATGGTATGTGGATTCAGGCGCTTCGAACCACATGACGAGTCATGGGGAGTGGTTCAAGGAGATGAAAAACCCGGAAAGACCAGGTTTTGCGGAAACAGGGGATGACACTGCTCATCCAATTGCCCATGTTGGAGATGTGCCATTGTCTATGCAAGATGGCAAAGTGAAGTACCTTGCAGATGTACTTCATGTACCGAACATAACAAAGAATCTGGTTTTAGTTGGCCAGATGATTGAGCAGGGTTTGCAGATTCGGTTTAACCTTGATGGTTGTTATGTTGAAGATTTTAAAGACAAGTGCAGGTTGGTTGCAAAAGGCAACAGAGTGGACAGAATGTTTACATTGAATGTAGACATGCCTGAAATGAGTGCTGCGATGTTTGCAAATGGTTCAAGAATTGTTGCAGACACAGACATATGGCATAAAAGAATTGGACATGTGAATGTGCAGCGAATGAAGTCTATGCAGACTAAAGGAATTGTGACAAGACTGCCAAAGTTTAAAGTGGAAGGTATGCAGAGAATATGTGAAGCATGCCAATTTGGAAAGCAAACAAAGCATGTATTTCCACGTAATAGATATGTGAGCAGAAATGCACTAGATGTTGTGCATTCAGATGTATGGGGTCCTACGAAGACCATGTCTATGGGAGGCTGCAGGTATTATGTGACTTCATTGATGACCACACAAGGAAAGTGTGGGTATATTTCATGAGAGAGAAGAGTGAGGTGTTCACTCACTTTCAGAATTCAGAGTTTTGGTTGAAAAGCAAACAGGGAAATATGTAAAGTGCCTAAGGTCATATGGAGGGGGAGAGTACTTCTCCAATGAGTTCTCTGAATTTTTGAAGAAGAATGGTATTCGGAGACAGTTTACATGCAGATACACTCAGCAACAAAATGGAGTTGCTGAGCGGAAAAACGGGGACATTGCTGAAATTGCGCGAGCATTGATGGAAGAGAAAAATATGCCGCATAGCTATTGGGCTGAGGTTGTTTCTACAGCAGTATACATCATGAACAGGACTCCAACTGCAGCCATACATGATGTAACTCCAGAGGAGAGGTTTACTGGCAGAAAACCAGATTTGTCTCATCTGAAAGTCTTTGGATGCATTGCATATGTGCATGTGCCAGATGAGCTGAGAACTAAGCTGGATCCGAAAGCTGAAAAATGTGTGTTTATTGGATATTCCCTTGAGCAAAAGGGATACAGGTGTTATAACCCTGCTACACGTGAGTTGAGGGTAAGCAGGGATGTTGTCTTTGATGAGATGAGCAGCTGGTATGCTGCTGAAAAAGAAGCTGTTGGGACTGATGTCAGTGGAAGTGTGGTTGCACAGAATGCAGGTCAGCAATCACAGTCTTTGAGCGGGGACCAGGAGAGTCCTCATCTAGTGGGTCTATTGATAGACCATGGAGTGGCAGGCTACGTCATAATACCAATCCTGCAAATGTGATTAGTACATCACGTAAAGGAAAAGTGAAAGTGGTTGAGTCCCTTGGCATGCCTGACATTTCTGCAGGGCATTCTCATGTTGATGGAGAGTCTAGTGGCTCAGATATGAGCCTTGATGAGGAGCTTGGGATCCCAGCTATGAGAACACCTGGTGTAAAGAAGGCTATGGAAGCCATGAATGAAAAGCTGCGAAGATCAGGGAGAGTGAAGAACCCTGTGCAGAGATTTACATATGATGGTTATGTGGCACATCACTATGCATATATGGCAAAGGTTGTGCAGGTTGTAGAGCCCACATGCATTGATGAGACTGTTGGAAATGTGTGTTGGGAGAAAGCTATGGATGAGGAGATGGATGCACTATATGGAAATGAAACTTGGGATTTAGTGCAATTGCCTGAAGGCAAGAAAGCCATTGGATGCAAGTGGGTGTACAAAGTTAAACATAACAGTGATGGAAGCATAAACAGGTACAAGGCTAGATTGGTAGCCAAAGGATATGCGCAAACATATGGGATTGATTATGAGGAAACTTTCAGCCCAGTTGCCAAGATGGCAACAGTGAGGGTTGGGTTGTGATAGCAGTGGCTGCGTCAAAGCAATGGTCTTTACATCAGATGGATGTAAAGAATGCATTCTTGCATGGGGATTTGCAAGAAGAGGTGTATATGTTGCAGCCACCTGGTTATGAGGATATGGGTCACCCCGAGCATGTTTGCAGGTTGAAGAAAGCCTTGTATGGCTTAAAGCAAGCACCAAGAGCATGGTCTAACAAGATTTCTGAATATCTTGTCACTATTGGCTTTCATGTAGCCAATGCAGATTTCTCGCTGTATGTGAGACATGGTGATAGAGGGGTTGTGCTTGTTGTCATCTATGCAAATGACTTGATCATTACGGGGGACCATGATGCAGAGATCTTTGATGTAAAGATCTTGCTTAGACAGAAGTTCGAGATGAAGGATCTTGGGGAGCTCAGATATTTCTTGGGCATTGAGGTGATTAGGTCACCACATGGTATTGGATTACTGCAGAGACAGTATGGCTTGGACATGTTGTCCAAGTATGGTATGACAGGCTGTAAGCCTATCTCAATGCCATTGGATCAGAATGGCAAGTTGAGTGCAGATTCAGGAGAGATCTTGGAGGACCCTACTATGTATAGGCACATAGTAGGAAGCTTGATCTATATGACCATCACCAGACCAGATTTGAGCTATGCTGTTGGGTTGGTGAGTCAGTTTATGCAGGTTCCACGGAAACCGCATTTGGATGCAGTGAGACGCATACTGAGGTATGTGAGGTCTACTTTGCATTGTGGACTATTCTATGAGACTGGGACAGAGATATGTGTACATGGGTACACAGATGCTGATTGGGCTGGTAGTATCTCAGATAGAAGATCTACCAGTGGATTCATGTTTTCTTTGGGGAGTGCTGCTGTGACTTGGAGCAGCAAGAAGCAGCCTACGGTTGCTCTATCCAGTACAGAGGCCGAGTACAGAGGAGCTGCTATGGCAGCATGTGAGGCAGCTTGGTTGAGAAAGCTACTTGCAGATTTGGGTCTATCAGTGGATAGACAAGTTGTCATTTTCTGTGACAACATTAGCAGTATACAGTTGGCCAGGAACCCAGTCTTTCATGCTCGCACGAAGCATATAGAGGTCCACTACCATTTCGTCAGAGAGAAGGTCTTGGCAGGAGACCTTGACCTTGTTTATGTCAGCACAGAAGATCAGGTAGCTGACATCTTCACCAAAGCATTGGGTACAGAGAAGCTCCGCAGATTCAGGGCTTCGCTTGGTGTACATGAGATGGAGTTGAGCTCGAGGAGGAGTGTTGAGATATCGAGCTCGTCTAGTGAGGCGGTGGACACTGATGACCCGCCTGGGAGATGGGCCCCACACTTACACCACTGGCATGGTTGGTGAGATCATGGGAGATATGTGGCCAGTGGGATGACAGGCTGTGTGACAGCCATTCTAGAGACTAGCATAGTTATAGCGCCAGCTCATTTAGTCGGGTTCACACTATAGAGAACCCGTGTATGTATTTGGTTGAGTACCTTTCATATTGTGTGTACTCTTATTCTTGTATATGGTGTGTTGAGTGTTGAGTGAAGAAGAAGAAGATTTTCAGCCTCTCACCTTGTGTGTTCTCTATTAGGGTTTTGTGAGTGTGTGTGTGCTTGCAAGAGCTCAAGCTCTCTTCCCCCTTACATCTTTTCACTGATCAATGCGCATTTGCACTTACCTGTAGAGAAATCCAACCATACCATGATAGAATCTTCCAAAGGAACCAAGGAGTTTCGGTTATTGTTTCAGCTTCAGCTCCTGTGTCTGTTTCATATTCCCATTCACTTTCATCCTCTGTTTGAATCTCAGCTTTTTCAAGAGTACCCAATGCGTACAATGACACACTTGGCTCTCTAACAATTCTTAATGCGGACTGTTTGGAATCTTACGAATCGTGACATTCCTATTTTATGTAGTTCGTTATGTCCTTGTATAACTCAAGTTGAGCCATTAAAGGTGCAAGTGTTGATGTGATACTCGCTTTATCATGAGAGAAGAGCATTCCTCCGAATGAGATTTTGAGAGACTGTTTTAATCTTGTAAGGGAATTATCGAATTCCTTACGTGCTTTCTCAAGCCTGTAATTCGTACAGTCTGTTTCAAATGACTCTTTTGTAGAGAGCATAGCAGCCAGGTACGGGACGGGACGTATAATACGGCAAAGTATAATACGTGTATAATACGTCGTTTTTATCAAGCCAAAATAAAAAACGCCATTTTTTTAAATAATAAAAAACGTATATATATATATATATATATATATATATATATATATAATGTATGTACACACACACACACACACACACACATACATACATACATACATACATATATATGTGTGTGTGTGTGTGTGTGTGTGCGCGCGTGTGTGTGTACATACAACACACACACACACACACATGTATATATACACATGTGCATATACAAATATATGTACATATAGACATAGGTGTTAACATGCATACATACATGAAAAACATCAAAAAAGGTTATATATATATATATATATATATATACACGTGTATATACTCATATATGTACATATACATATAGGTGTTAACATGCATATATACATGAAAAGGATTAAAAAAGGTTTTTATTAATGTATGTATTAGAAAAAAAATCATTCAGCAAGTTTTTTATTAATGATAAAAAACTCACGTTTTTTAAATAAAAAACGTTTTTTATTATAAAAAACGTTTTTTATTTTTGAAAAACGTTTTTTAACGTTTTTTTGAAAAAAAAATTAAAAAAAAATTCACGTTTTTTATCAATTGGACGTTTTTTATTATAAAAAACGTCCCGTCGCGTCCAATATATAAAAAACGCGTTTTATAGCTGCTATGGTAGAGAGTATGTCTTCCTCTTGAAAGGGAAAGCGGTACTCCTCTAGGCTTTGTATTTTGGTTGCTGTTTTAGGTTTGGCATTATGAGGTTCAATCACAACCAGTGACCCTGTAAGACATTCAGCCAAGCTAAGCATGCTCTCCTGAGCTTGATTTTTGCGTTCCGCATATGTCATGTGATCATTATTATCCATTTGGGGTGGTTGGGTGGGTTCTAGTTTCTTGATTGGTCTATGCAGTGCACTGAGCGAAGAGTAAGAACTTGTTTTATCCTCACTTAGTGATGTACTAGAACTTGTTTCATTCTCCGACTTTCTTTGGTTTGTCAATTTTTCATTATATTTACTCATGTGACGAGATCGAATTTTCTTTTGGGTTTTGTTTCCTGTGTCGTACATATGGGTGTTGAGGTTTGTGTGGTGGTCTTTGATGTGGATGCTTTTGCATCCTGTGTAGCTTTTGGCTCTTTCGTGTTTATGTTCCCTTTTGGGTCTTTGTCCTCCGCAGGCTCTTTTTCCCTAACTTTTAACTCGACCTTGGTCTTAGGCGCTTTACGCACGTGAATGACCTCTTAGAGATATTTTTCCGGAAAAAACGTATGCTAGGGACTTCCAGATGGAAGAGGAGGTCCTAAAACTTATTTTCCACCACTATCTCAAGACGAAAAAATTTTCCGCCCGAGAATTTTTTCCTTGTTTCGCAACATGTTTTTTAGAGTATTCCAAAAGGAAGAATTTTAAAAAACACTGTATGAGGAAGTTGTTGTATTTTTAGAGTACATCTATGGTGTAAAACAGTTCACGTTGGACTTTACGAAAAAATAAATTTCGTTTTTTTTACTGCGTAAACTAGTGTTTCACGCCGTGAAACAGTTTTCATGCGTGAACCGAACTTCACGTGAAAATTAAATTTCGATTTTAATTGTTTTTGCGCCTAGTGAAAAATACGAATTTTCCTTTTGGGAGAGAATATTTTTTGAATTTAACATGAAAGGGATATGGACACTTTCCCGACAGGATGAGCACCAAGGATCAAGTCAATACGATGATCTACTGCCTGTTCAGGTGGTAAACCCAATGGCAGTTCCTTAGGAAATACGTCTTGAAACGAATCAAGTATCTTCTGTAATTCTTTGCTCTCAAACACACTTAATTCATTTACATCCAAGGAAGGAATGAGAAAGGAAGAAAGTGGAATCAATACACAATAGAAAGCGGTATACAAAGAAGAATCCATTATATTTCCAAAATCAATAGTATTTACAAGAGGTCCCTCAGAAGGATGTATACAATCACCTAAAATACTATACTTGGTGTCCCTATGCTGAAAAGAAAAAATATGACTAGACCAATCTATCTGGACTTGAAGAGTCTTAAACCACTCAATCCCCAATAACAAATCTATATTTTCTAGATGCATTACATAGCATTCCAGAGTGTCTTTGTAGTCCTGAATCTGGATTGGAAGCATCTCCACCTTTCGATCCCAAACTTGCCTTCCCGTAGGTAGGCGTACCTCATAGGTATGATCGCTGAGTGTCGTATTAAGACTCAATTTCTGCACAAGTTTGTAGTTGACAAAGTTGTGTGAGCTGCTAGGGTCTAAAAGAATGTGAATCTTATGGCCATTCACTTCTCCATAAACTCGGAGAAGATCATGCAAGCCAAATACTTTAGAATTGAACAGACAATCACAACAAGTACTAGGACGAGAAAGTACAGTAATTGACGTACCTGTCAAAGACAACTGGTTAGCTGCCTTTGGCTTGGGTCCTGCGTTTGTCTTTGCACCCTTTTGCTTCGGGCACTCGTTACGCATGTGTCTTTTTTCTTTGCAGATAAAACAACGTCCTTCCATCTTGAGCTTTAAGGCCCTAAGGAGTCGTTTCTTCTTCGCTGGTGTCGAACTTGAATTCTTCGAAGGTTGATCCGAAGACTTTCCTTCTGTCGTGTTAGCCACCCACAGTCTTGGCTGTCCCCACCGAGCCACGAGCTGAGCTAACTAGGTTGACGTACCGACTAATCTCCTCTTCGCGACGTCCCATACCGCCACAAAGCTACCCTCGCAGGCCTCGAGATTGCTGCCGGCCTCGGCTGCATAAAGCAGGTGCACGTCTGCACTAGATCCAAGCTCCAAGACCATAGAGCTCTCACAAACTCGCGAGACTCTCTATATCCCAATAACTAACCTTGGCCGCTCTTTTATAGGCTCTTGGCTTGTCATCGGGCGTCCACACTTGGGCGCCTGCCCGTCCATACTTGGGTGCCCGCACGTTAGTCTATCCCTAACTCAGCTCGCCAATCAACGTGCCTAGCTCCAAGCTTCCCCAAACCTCGAGGCTAGTCTTGTGTGCGTGTAGCACACGATAGATACACACTGTGCACATGACAGGTGAGGCCCATAGTCCACCTATTGAGGATTGTAGACGCTATGCAACCATGCATAGGCAAGGTCTACGAGGCCATGGATCGCATGATCTAATCGCATACAAAATGATAATGCACCTCAATATGCTTGGATTGTCCAAGTATCACAAGATTCTGAGCTAGAGCAATAGCACTCTGGGAATCCAAGAAGATGGTAACCAAGGAAGTGTCAGCATAGCACAAATGCTCTAGAATCTGATGAATCCAAAGTGCCTCAGTGGAGGAGAGAAGGTAGGATTTGTACTCAGCCTCGGTGGAAGAAGTACAAACAGTCCTCTGCTTTTGAGACTTCCAAGAAACCAATCCAATACCAAGCATGAAGTAATATCCAGATGTAGACCTCTGAGTATCAATGCAGCCTACCTAATCAGAATACGTGAAACCAACCAAATCAGCACCACTAGAATAGGTGATACCATAATCTGAAGTACCTCGAAGATAATGAAGAATTCTCAAGGCTGCCTGCCAATGAGACCTTCGAGCGGTTGTTGAGAAATGGCTGAGGACACTCATAGCATAGGAGATATCTGGATGGGTGTTGGCAAGATAAAGCAAGGAGCCAACAATCTCCCGATACTCTTTGGAATCCACCAAGGGTGTATCATCCTCCTTGGATAACTTGGCATTGGGATCCATGAGACAAGAGAGAGGCGTACAGTCTGACAACCCATAAAGTGAGAGCAGCTTCTTCACATACTTCTGCTGAGAAATGAAGATACAACCATCTTTCTACCAAACCTCCAGCCCAAGAAAATGATGAAGGCGGCCAAGATCAATCTCAAATGATGCTGAAAGCTTTGACTGAACATGAGTGACCAACTCAGTATCTGATCCAGAAAGGATGAGGTCATCAGCATACAAAATAATGACACAAATATCTCCATCAAAAAGAAGCACATAGAGATTGTTGTCTGCATATTCTCTCTCAAAGCAAGAGATAACAAGAAGGCATCAATCTTCTTATACCAAGCACGGGGTATCTGTTTGAGACCATAAAGGGCCTTCTTCAAAAGATACACATGGCTGTCCTATCCCCGAATCACAAAACCAGGAGGCTGCTCAACATAAACTTCCTCCTCTAAATCTCCATTCAGAAAAGCAGATTTGACATTTGGAACAGGGGCCATCTGAAGTGTGCAACCAGAGCCAAAACAATCTTGCTGGTGGTATACCTAGTTGTAGGAGATGTCTCGTCAAAGTCTTCGATTGCCATCTGAGTATATCCTCGAGCAACAAAGGTGGGCTTTGTACTTGTCCAAAGTACCATCTGCATGAAACTTGACTTTGAAAATCCATTTCACACCAATCACACGACGATGTAAAGGCCGTGGCACCAAAGACCAAGTGTGATTACTCTCAATAGAGGACATCTCCACTGCCATGGCTTGCCGCCACTGCGGTTGTGAAAGAGCCTCCTCTCAACTCTCAGGCTCATCTCATCAGTGGAGACAACTCATGAGAGCATAATTCACTGTGTTGAGATGTGGAAGCCCGAGATGAACGGCGAGGTCCAGGGGTGGTGGTAGAGATCTCGTTTATGGAGTTGTGCATCAGGGAGACCAGAATCTCTAAGAAGTTGCTGAACCCACCGAGGTAGGCCAACCTTCCTCTCAAAGCGTGGAGAAGAAGATACAACTGCAGTAGAGGACTCATCCAATGCTGCTAGGAGAGGTGATGAAGTTGTTGGAAAGTGTCATCTCCAAATGGACTCATGTCTAGGTCTATTCATGCTTGTACAGGCCAGACTTATGAGGCCCTGCATCTGCATTTAGTCTACCTATTTTTCTGGCACCAATTCTAGTGATTTTTAGGTTATTTATGATTATTTTGTTCATTTTTTCTGCTGTCGGCCTATTACAGCAAGCTGACCTGCTCCCCTAGGACTATATAAGGCCTAGCTACTTTCCTCATTCAATTATCTCAGGTTTCTGATAAAAACCTGTCATCATTGGCTGCTGCAATAGCCTATCTGCATCTTGTAAGCACCTACGGGTTTGCCGCGTGTTCTTATTCAGCAATAAACTCTGTTCCCAGCCATCTACTTGGGCATTCTTTCTGCGTTTTCATTTTCTTTCATGGTATCAGAGCCCATGTTCTATATCTAGGATATTTCTTGGGTGAAAGTGGTCATACCCCGGACCAATCGTAGAACCGTACATCAGTGTTTTCTCTCCAGGAGCTGAGGTTTCTTCAGAGGGCTGTGTTTTCTACATAGTGGTTGCGTTTTGCTACTGTAGGCTGCGTTTTCTGCATAGCTTCTGCATTTTGCTGTTATTAGCTGAAACCCTCTTCATAGGTGCTGAGGATAGGAACCCTGAGATAGTCTGCTTCTATTTTCAGATTCCCCCCCTCCCTTTCCATTCTTTCTTCTTTCTCTTGCTTTGCAAGCTTGAGAGGAGGTACTTTGCTGTTTTTTTCTTACAGCCCACTTGAGTAAGAGAAGGATTCTTTGTCAAAAGACGGCTAGTAGAGTATTCTCTGCTCCCGTTACTTCTCCATACTGTTATGCACTACAGCAGTGGTGCTTAGCAGGTTGTCAGCAAACCACCTGAGACAGAGGAGGATTATTTGTATGCAGACATGGCTTCAGGAGACCACTTCTCTACAGCCATTCCTTCTCCTATCTCTTCTCCCGCTCCATCACAGCCTGGATCCCCTGCTCCTGCCGCTCCACAGGTGGTTCTTATTCCCAATCTTTCCTATCTGAGTTTCTCTCATCCAGGTCTTGCTCCCGTGTCCCACAAGATTGCCAAATTGGAGTCAGATCTAGAGAACCTTACAATCAATGAGTCAAATAACTTGTTTGAGAAGATTGGAGAGTTCACCCGGAGGAGTACAAGAGCACCATCAACAATCCCATCCATAAACTTCTTGGTAAGTTGCCTACTTCCTTTGACTCTTTCAAGGATAATATTTATTTCCGTGATCCTCTCCCCCCTTTTGAGGAAGTCGTGAGTTATCTCCACGACAAGTGCATGCTTCACGGAAAAGGCAAGTCACAGTCTGCTTTTGTTGCCTCTGACAAGGGCAAGGGCAAAGGCAAAGGCGGAAAAGGGAACTACAACAACAACAAGCAAAAAGTCACCACAAAGTCATCTTTCAATGACGACGATTCTGACAATTCTAACAGCATCAAGGGTTCCACGATGAAGGATTCTTGTGAGTTTTGTGGCCGACTTGGTCATTCAAAGGCCAAATGTTTTGCCCGACAAGCTGCTTCCCGCAAAGCTAAAGCAAAGCAAGAGTCCTCCTCCGATGGCTCAAACACTTCACCCATGACAGATGGCTCAGATACATCACCAACGATAGAGGAGAGTACAAAGTCTCATGCTAAGATGGCTTTTCTTGCTGTCTATGATCCCCCTGTTCTTTCATCTTCACAGGAGCAAGATGAGTCCATCCTGGTGGTTACACAAGAGACTTCTGATTCAAAAGTCAATGCCTTATCCACAAAAGAGGATTATTTACAAAAGTTTCAAACAGAGACCTTATCAGTCCCTCTAATCCCTTTGGATGAGTATCTTCCTTCCCTTGTGCTGTTTCACGCTGATGCTATTATTGCAAATTTTCTCTCCTCTCTTTCAAAGGAGGATAATGGTTCTTCTATAGAGCAGGTGGATGATTTTGTTGAGATATCCTCACCTATTCTAGAGCTTCCTATTTTGACGCCTTCTCTCCTGGCAGTTGCTTCTCCTTCTTATGTTTCAGAGGAGGCATCTTCCACTATCTTGGATCATGTTCCTACTTCAAACCTGGCAAATTCAGTTATCACTGATGATCAGTTTGTTCCAGTGGTTGTTTCATTTCCTTCTTCTTCAGAGGAAGATTCTACTTCGGTCCCGATATTTGTTGCAGATGCAAAGGAGGTACCACATTTTTCGGAGCCATCTATGGTTCCATCTCTTGAGGGCTTCTCTCTCCAAATTGATCTTGGTGTTTTGTCGATATCTTCTCAATCTTCTCATGGCTTCTTCCGGAGACCTTCTCGATATTCAGATGTACCATATCTTCGCAAGCTTTGTGCCTTTTATTAGGAGGTTGTTCCTTCAAACTCTTTGGAGGATTTTTTGCACTGTGCCGGAGTTGGTCCACCCATCTGGCACTGAAGAGGAGGTGTTGGAAAGTGTCATCTCCAGATCATATCTAGGTCTATTCATGCTTGTACAGGCCAGACTTATGAGGCCCTGCATCTGTATTTAGTCTACCTATTTTTCTGGCACCAATTCTGGTGATTTCTAGCATTTTTTGGTTATTTATGATTATTTTGTCCATTTTTTCTGATGTTGGCCTATTACAGCAAGCCGACATGCTCCCCTAGGACTATATAAGGCCTAGCTACTTTCCTCATTCAATTATCTCAGGTTTCTGATAAAAACCTGTCATCATTGGCTCTTGCAATATCCTATCTGCATCTTGTAAGCACCTAAGCGTTTCCCGTGTGTTCTTATTCAGCAATAAACTCAGTTTCCAGCCATCTACTTGGGCATTCTTTCTGCGTTTTCATTTTCTTTCAAAAGTAAGCACTTGTGGGGGGTAATCCTAGAGTCAAAGCAAGAATCGTAGAGGGACTGGGAGCTGCAGAAGCTGGTGCAACAAGAACTAGTGGCTGGAGGAGGAGGAGGAGCTGGACGTGAAAGAGGTATAAGATAACTAACATCTTCCGGGAATGGATCATCCAAAAAGTCGAAAGGTGCATCAAGTGGAGAGGAGTCGATGCTAAACAAGCTCTCATCAAACCGAGCATCATGATGTCATCAACCTCCGGATCCCAAAAGCGGTACCCTTTGGATCTCAGACTATAGCCTATGAAGATCATCCTCATTGACTTCAGTGCGAGTGGTCCTCTTCTGATATGGGACATGCACATAAGCAACACAACCAAAAACATGTAGATGAGAAACAAAAGGCTTGTGTCCTATAAAAGCCTCCTCCAGAGTCATCCCCTCACCCGCTTTCGTGAGAGAGCGATTAATGACAAACTGAGGTAGCCACAGCTTCACCCCAGAAAGCGAGAGGAAGAACTGCATGATGCAACAAAGAAAGAGCCACATAGTCACTGGGGACGGAAGGGACAGCAACTTGGGACGTCGTCTCGGGACACGTCAAGAACGGGGATGGAAGGGGACGGTCGGACGTCTAACTGGAGGCGTCCCTCACAAGGGATGGGGGACATGGACAACTGCTGCCATGGGACGTTGTGGGGGATGGACCTGTGGGAGCTGTTGCGCCCTGCAAAAACGATCCTTTTTTTGTCCGTGTTCTGGCTGTTTAGCTGGCTGTTTGGGGATACCTTCCCCTCTTGCCCCTTGGGCCTTGGCCTTTGAGGCTTGGGCCTTGACCCTTGGCCCTTGAGGCTTGGGCCTTGCCTCTCTCTCTCTTGCCTTGGCCTTTGAGGCTTGGCCCTTGCCTCTCTCTCTTGCCTATCTATATAAGAACAAGGCTACAAGCACACACACCTCTTCAAGCAACTCTCTCTCTCTAGTCTCTTAGGTCTTGAGTCTTTGGCACTTTGCAAGTTTGCTCATTGCTCAAGCCTCAAGCCTCAAGCCTCAAGCCTCAAGCCTCAAGCCTCAAGCGGCAAGCCACACTCTATGAGTGTATCTACTCTCTCTAGTCTCTCTCCCTCAAGCTTCTTCAAACTTCAAAGTTCCAAGCCTCTCACACAAGGCTCTACTCTCTCTCTCTCTCTCTAGTCTCTCTCCCTCAAGCTTCTTCCAACTTCCAAGTTCCAAGCCTCTCACAAAGGCTCTACTCTCTCTCTCTCTCTCTCTCTCTCTCTCTCTCTCTCACCACTCCTTCAAGCCTCTTGAGTCTTCCAACTTCCAAGCCTCTAGGCTCTCACAAAAGCACTCTAGTCTCTAGAGCCTCTCCCTCGAGGCTCAAGCCTCTCTCTCTCTCTCTCTCTCTCTCTCTCTCTCTCTCTCCCATGATGAATTTCCATGGACAGTTTTGTATCACCCTAGTGAGAGAGCTATATTTATGTTTTCTTTCTGTTTTATTTTCCATTCCATGATGAGATATGCCATGGACATTATTGTATCACTTTGGTCTCATAGGCCCATTGGCTCTTTAGTAGACGCTTAATATATATCTTTCTTTCTTTCTCAAGGTTCAAGCCATCTTCAACCATGGCATTCTCCTCACGTGACGGGGCTTCCCGTAGGACGACGACGGGATGGACATGGTGGGAGGAGGTTAAACTACACCCCATCCGCTGATGGAGGCGGTTCTCGACCATGGGCATGCAAGCTTTGCCCAATGGAGTCATGTGGTGGATCGGGATCATGCATGCCATCACCTTCACCATCGAGTCAGAATGTTGCTCCATCCATGACGCCGACACCCTCCATCTCCACTGCCTCTCAACCCTTGCGTAGCCCACAGCGACAATCTACACTTGGGGAGTATTGGAAACCCAAGTTGAAGGAGGTGGTGGATATGGCGGTGGCCCGCTTCTTCTTCCACGACCACATTGCCTTTCAAGCGGCTAGGTAAGTGCAATCGATCATTGCCATTTCATCAGTCATGTTTTCGTCATCCTCATTAGTAAATTGCTTTCTTGAATAGGTTGGAATACTTCAAGGTCATGGTTAAGAAGATTGGGGAGTATGGCTCAACCTATACGCCCCCCTCATCCGAGAGCTTGCGCACTACATTGCTCACAAAGGAGAAGCGCATTGTAGAGCAAGCGGCCAACAACACAAAGCAGCAATGGGAGGGGAACGGAATCTCCCTCATTGTGGATGGATGAAGCGACACCCGCAAGAGGAGTATTCATGGCATGGTTGCATATTCCCGCGGAGAGATGTTCTTCGTCTCATCTCATGATGCATCCGGCAACGGATGTGCTTGCGGCGGAGTGGGCTACCACCATGGAGATCATTGGCTCCGAGCATGTAGTGGGCTTTGTTGCGGATGGGGAGCCTTCCAATAGGGCGGTGGGAGCTATCCTCCAAGCTATGTATGGACATGTCACGGTGTCCTTTTGTATGGCTCATCGCCTAAACAACCTCCTCAAGGACATAGGAGCATTGCCATGGATCAGCCCGCTCATTGAGGAGGCCAACACCATTGTCTCCTTTGTCCTCAACCACCAAAGACTTCGGCATGAGTTCAACAAGAGGTCCTCTCTCTCTTGTTAGAAGTCATCTCCTGTCTTTACTGATACACCAGGGCCTCTATTGTGGGTGTGCCCGCCCTTATAGGTATTTTCTCATTTTTCCCCACTCCCCGTATTTTTCCCCCATTTTTCTGTGGCTTGGTGGCAACCGTGAGATGGCAAGATGTCCTAGTTCTTGGCCGACTTCATCTATGTCTATTCGTGCTGGCCGACTGTGTATTAGAGGTCGTGGACACCTTGATGATGCTCGCCGACTGTTCATACTTGGCCGACTAGTATTTACACTGGTCGTGGTGGACATGGTTCTGTCGGTTGTCCTAGAGCAAGCATACTGCACTATGGGGGCCATATAAAAGGGCCCCACACCCTTGCCACTTATTGTCTTGTATTGTGTTGTATTCCGGGATCTTCTTGTGTATATAGAGCAGAGTTACACGCCTCTATCTCTCACCTTCTCTTGTGCTGTTTTTCTGCACTGTTCTTACTCAAGTGTTTCCAGATTTGCTCATCATCTCCACTGCGTATTCTGACATGGTATCAGAGCCCTTGGCTCTTGATAGATCTTGGGAGTTGTGTGAGCAAGAGGGTGACTGGTGCGTTGCTGATTAGTGGACTGTTCGGGAAGAGGAGAAGCAAGAGGACAGCGGGCTGATTTGCTGGACAGCCACTTGCAAGTTTAAGTTCTTCTTTGTTCCCACCCAGCCACTCTCGATTGCCACATGAGAAGCACTTACCCTCCTTGGCATATTGCTCCCTTTGCTCAAGAGTGAGGCTAAACTTGTGCTTTATCTACGAGGCATCCTTTGAGTGCTTATTTTCAGCCTTCCCACCACTCTTTACATCTTTCACAAAAGGTTTCGCATGATGTCTGCTCTTTTGCATGCTATGACCAACCCTTTCTTTGCCCTTGAATGCATGGTCTCCTTTGCCAGAACGCTGCAACTTGTGCTCCAATTGCTTGGTGGCAAGAACGGCCACAATGTAGCCCTATAAAGCGGTATTATCAAGCCCGGATTTGTAGGCCGGTTGGAGACCGTACTTGAACTTCCTTTTCTTGTCAAGTTCACCCACAAACAAAAATGGAGAGACCTCCAAATAGTTCTTCCAAAATCTGTTTACATATGCCTACACAGACTCATTGTCCTTTTGCTCTATCTTGTCCCATTTGCTCATGATCTTCTCTACCACATTTGGAGGTAAAAAATGTGCATAAAAGCTTTCTTTGAAGTCCACCCATGTCTGGACAAGGCTACTAGAAAGCTTTTCCGTAATCCACCAATGGGAAGCCGAGTCCTTTAGAAACATGCTAACATGGCAAATCTTGGATTTCTTAGAGAATTTCTCATCACTAAAGGCAATGTCAAACTGGGCTATAAAAGACATTACCTTCCTCGCATCATAATCACCATGATAGGCTTCAAACTTCACAAATTTGTCACCTGCTTTAAATTCTTTTAGCCTCTTGGCGTGGTGATGCTCATCTTCCAGCTTTCGCTTTCCCTTGTCCAATGGGCAGCAATAGATACATGCATGTGTCTATGGCGAGAAAAGTGCGGCACAAAGGCAAGTGCCCTCTTCAATGGTGATCTCTGCAATGGTGGTATCCCAGTACTTGCATTCACATAAGGGTCCCTACGTGAAACTTGTTCACCATGGGCATACTCGGTCGCATGGGTAGCGGATGACACATGGACTTCCTTGGCTGTCCCAACATTATACATAGCTTTCAGCCCATGACGGGGCTCTTCTCTAGCCAATTCCATAGGCAAAGTGTTGCAGCTTACATACCTATCACTTTCCCCATGAGAAGCATGCATCACATTGTAACTATTTGGCCCTCCTAGCTCTATTTCACATGATGAAACCCACGCCCGGACATCAGACAGGTGGAAGAAGACATGGAGATAGGGTCCATAACGTTTGATTAAGAAAAAGCACCATTCTTGGTCAAAAAGTAAGAAAAAGCAAAAAGTCAAACAGGATTGACTGTGAGCCAAGGGCACCATCGAAAAGAGGAGACTAAGCTGAACCAAAAAGCTAAGGCGTTTTCTCAAAAAGCAACTCTAAGGCCAAAAAGCAAGGCCTTAAAGCCAAAAAAGCAAAGCACCAAAAGTTGAGTAATATTTTATTAATAAAAGTAAAAAGAGCAAAAGCAAAGGCAAAAAGAAAAAGCAAAGCATAAACAAGCAAAGCAAAAGCATGGACAAGCTTTTGGCAAAAAGCAGAGCCCCTTTCAAGTATAAAAAGACTTGAACCTCTTTTGTAGCATCATGAAGGAGATCGTGGAGTGTCTGTGGACATCATTATGATCATGGAGAGCTTCTTCTTCGCCATCAACACCTTCTCCAACTTGCTTTTCAGATGTACGATCAGCCCTAGACTTGTATGGGCATATGCATGGGCAATATGGACGCGTGTATGGAGCTGTATGGACAAAAAATTCAAGAACCCTAAAAATTTCATAAATCCTAAAACTGCTCCAAAAACCCTAAAAACTCCTTTTTGGATGTTTTCATCGCCCAAAAACCATTAAAACAGATTTTATATCAGTTTTCTTGCCAAAAAGAGCTTTTCCTTGGTTTTCTTCATCGATAAGGTTGTAGGAGTTGTGGAGATTACTCATGGGAACTTGGACTACTTGAACTTGGATTTGAACTTGGATATGAACTTGGACTTGGATTCACTGGATTTGGATTTGGATTTGGATTTGGATATTGGATCTGGTACTAGCTCGATGAGAGATACTTGTGGGTCGTCCCTGTGGTGTGCTCGGCATCAGAGATCTCGTCTCTAGACATCGACATCGACTTGGATAACCTACATCGACGTATCTGTTTGTTTTGTATTCATTGATTGTATTGATCCTGGCCAATGTGCTCGTGGAATGTTCCTGAATAAATTCTTGAAAGGGGACAAGGCCTGTTCCTAAATAAATTTTTGAAAGGGGTCCTGGCCAGTGTGCTCGTGGAATGTTCCTGAATAAATTCTCGAAAGGGGGCGAGACGTGTTCCCCGCTCAGTGTGGTGTACTGTGCAAGATCCCCATTCCCTTTTCTCTCTCCCCTCTCTCTCTTTATATCTTTATCTCTTGGACACGTGGTTGAGTCTGTCACTACAAGCCCCGTTGGACCATAGTTGCCAGGCGTTTCAGAAACGGCAGGTATGAAACGGGTTTCATACGTTTTGAAACGTTTCATAAAAGGTAAGAAACGGGTAAAAAAAGGTTTCATACAAAACAAAAAAAACATGTATATTTTTTACTTGAAATATACAAAAGAAAAAAATATTGACAGAACTTTTAAGAGACCACATTGAATTCATTTCAATAAAAACAGAATACATGTAAGATATGATGATATCACAAATCACGTGGGTGATCACTGATGACTAAACAAAAATCAAAAAGCATCACCACGTGGGTGATGATTCATGACTCTAAATCCAAGATCAAAATAAATAACATGTCTAAAGTTCAAACTAAATAACATGTCCAAATAAAATGATACTGGCAGCTGCTAGCTACTATCTGCATCCTCATGCTCATCCTCATCTGCATCTTCTGCCTCTGCAGCCTCACTCTCAAGGTCACTGCCGGTAGCCGAGTCCTCAAAGGCCTCATCCTCTAGAGGTGCAGGTGCACCACTAGTACTAGCCTCTCGAGAAGATCGTGTAGTGCGAGCCGGAGCCATGATCTCCTCATAGAGCATAGAATAGATGTCTCTCTCCTCCTGAGGAATGTCGGGAATCTCCTTGCACTTCATGATATCAATCTTGTCTGGATTCACTTGGCAAGGCTCAATGGGATGACCCTTTTGTTCTAGCAATCGGAGATTGCAATGACAAAAGACAAGCCTCTCCAATTGTGCTGAGGACAGTCTATTTCTCTTTTTCGTGTGAAAAAGAGCCCATGTACTCCAGTTTCTCTCACAAGGCCCTGAACTGCAATCCTGGGAGAGAACTCTCAGTGCAATCCGTCTCTACATTGCACAAAAAAGAATGTAAAGTTAGAGTCAAAAAGACAGTAGCATTTGAATGTAGATTTTGAAAGAATAGGACTCACGAGACAAAGATACAAGATTCAAGAATCAAGAAACCTTACCAAGTTCGGTGTCCCAATACCGTATTTCTCCCACCAAGACACTGGCTCCAACTGTGTCTCCCTGAGCAATGCAGTAGCTCGCCCAAACATATGGCTACCGTTGCGGTAAATGAGAAGCTCATCCTCGAGCTTTCTCATCAGCTGTATATCACCTCCCACTCCCACCAACTTGGTAATGTACTCGATCCATCCTGACTCTAGCTCCTCATTGAGGTATTGCTCCTCATTCCTCCAAAGGGGATGCAAAATGTGAGCAACATGCTACAGCATGGATTGGCCTATGAAACCAATCCCAACGCCGATTCCAGATCTCCTTAATATCTTGAACTCTGCATGTAACATGTGACACACATAAGAGATCAAGATTTATAAAATAACTCAAAGACTAAAGTTAAAGCCCAAGGGTGAGCACCTGTCACGCGACAAGGTAGTGAAATCATTGAGAGCTTCACCAATTCTGTCCATGAACTCATAAAGCAACCCAATGGTACTTCCCTCCATGTCTGTGAGCCGAAGGACACTATACATGGGCTGAAGTGCCTTCACAAGTCCCTCTACATCCTGCCACCAAGTATCTCTCATGACCATACGAGAGAATGCTATAGACTTGGGCTCATCCTTGTCCTCCCATGCTGTCCATTCACGACACACAACTGTGCGTAATAAGCCATGTCGCACTCTCACTAGTCTCTCCACCACAATAAACATATATGCAAACCGAGTTTTGGAGGGCTTTAGAAGCTCAAGATCACTATTGGCCCTATACATGCTCAAAACCTTTGGCCTCTTTGTGACAAAGTTCACCATGGTAGATGGAGCTGAAAATACATGGCTCACCCAATCAAGCTTTCCCACATCCTCAATCATCAAGTCAAGGCTGTGTGCTGCACAAGGTGTCCACACAATCTTGGGGAACTCCTCCTCTAACATCCTGCCCATGGATACACAATTGGACCCATTGTCCGTGATCACCTGCACAATGTTATCAGGCCCAATTTCATTGATTGCCTGGCGCATGTGGGACATAATGAACTCCCCTGTAACCACTATCCCTGGCACCGATGCATCTATGGCACGAATGAACATTGTGCCTTTGCAGGAGGACACAAGAATGTTGTACACATTTCTCTTCCGCGCATCTGTCCATCCATCACAAAGCAAAGTACAACCATACTTTGCCCAAGTGGCCTTGAGAGGCTCCATCTCCATCTCCACAACCAGTTGCTCCTTGCGAAGCTCAGTAGTGCGCAATGTCTCGTAGGAGGGGCCATCCCACTCACACCCAATGCGGGAGATAGCTCTCATTGCCTTCTTCCATCGAGGAGTCCTGACAATGTGGAAGGATAATCCACATTGAATAAACAACTTCATCAACTCCCTCGTTGCCTCTTTCATGGCAGTCTTTTGCATCCCTGCCTGTACATGTCCTTTCTTGAACACTGGAAGACTAGTTCTTTTGGCTCGAGGTGCCGAGCTAGAACCACCTACAACACCACCTGCAACATCACCACTGGTATCTTCCTCTCTGATACTGCGAGTCCTCTTGGAGACACTTTGACGTGCTTCAGGCTCTCCCAGATTGGGGATATCCTCAAGGGGGATACCTAGCTGCATGGCCTTCCAAGCCTTGAGGCTATCATAGATTTCTTGTGGCACATGCTTACATGGCCCAATGCCGAAACCCTTTGTTTGTGAGAAATGTGCCTTCAACCTGGTGACACTGCCATGGTGCTTATCAGCACAAAAGTTGCATTTCCACTTTCCGGAGCCTGAGCCACCATATCTAGACTCGAAGGTGACATTGTTCCAAAGAGAATCACCTGTTCGAGGCATCCTACAAGATGAGGATAAATGCAGATTGTTGGCCCTGCAAGTGCGACACCGTCGAAGATATGCCATAAATATTGATGGAAGAGAAAAAAGTGTGCTGTTTTGTGAGTTGTGCAGAGAAAACCAACTTAAAGCAAAACAGGACTTTACCCCTTTGGAAGACCTCCACAAGGCCCAAGGACACCAAGGAGCTGGGGGTCGACAGATGCGATGGAAGGACAAGATGGATGCACGCAAATCGGCGAACTCGCATGCGGCGGCCACTGGGAAGCGTGATAATATGCGCCGTACGAATCCAGGAAAGAAACGTTTTTTAAGGTTTTTAAAAACTGCAAGTTTTATGAAACGCGTTTCATACTGTACGAAACGTTTAGAAACCTTTCGTACGTTTCATAAGTGTATGAAACGCGTTTCTATGCAACACTGCGTTGGACTTACACCATAGTCACAAGGGACGGGGGACGGTAACGGCAGACAAGGACGGGACGGGGGACGGCCATAAGTAGGAAACGAGGATAGGAGAGGGAACGGCACTCGGAAAATACTTTTTTTAAAAGTTTTTCTACTCTACACTTATTCTACTTTGGAAGTACATCCAAATTTACACTAAAATGGTAAGCTTTTGAGTCATATTAACAAAATACGCCGATCAAAGAGTGAAGGCGTTGACAGTTGATTGTATTAAAAATTAAGTAGATACAAAATGAATCATGACTCAAGAGTCAGGACTAAGCCTTAAGGAGGCACAATACATGGAAGGACTCAAATGAGTCAATGACAAAAAGTGATAAAGCCTAGAGGCTAGAGCTAAGTAGTAAGACCCATGAATCATGATCCATGAATGATTATCCACGTGAAGTGCTCGCCTCATGGTCATGGGTAGCTTGTGCCAAAGGAGCATCAAGCTCATCCTCACTCTCATCCTCATTGGCACGCTGCTACTGCACCTCATCCTCTTGTTGCTCTTCTTGTTGACTCGTCTCCCACTCGGTGAAGGGATCTGCCTTCTTGGTCACGTTGACGAAGACAAGGTCATTGGCATGCTCTACCCCGAGTTGGTTCCTCTTCCTAGAGGCAATGTGGCAAAGTTGCTCCAAGCAAGAGGAGTTGACGGCCTAGCTAAGTATGCGGATGGCCAACTGCTGGAGCTCCGGTCCATCCAAACCAAAGTCCTCCCACCATAGAGCAACACCAACTTTGGAGCGGTCAATCTCTGCATCATGACAGCCATACGAGCCATGAAAATGACCTGTACATGGAAAGCTAGTCCCTAATCTTGCGCCTAACCGATGCATCAGGCATAAGACGGTCCAAGATGATCCTCCATCCAGCACTCACCTCCCAGTCGCTCTATGCATCATGACAACCATAGGAGCCATGAAATGACCTGTACATGGAAAGCTAGTTCCTAATCTTGCACCTAACTGATGCATCAGACACAAGATGGTCCAAGACGATCCTCCATCCAGTGCTCACCTCCCGATCGCTCTCCTGCTTGTTGCCTTGGATTTCTGGGTCCACCACATAAGCTGTTACATGCAATGGAGAGGTAGCAGGCCTTCCTAGACACAAGGGTGTCAGAATACGCAACGGAGATGATGACCAAATCTGGGAACACGATTACACGTAATGTAGAAAGACAGCACGAGAGGAAGAGAGATAAAAGCATGTAGCTCTGCTCTATATACACAAAGAAGATCCCAAAATAATATTACAAATGACAAGGGACTGTGGGGCCATTTTATATGGCCCCCAAGTAGCAGTCGGCCTGCTCCAAAGGCAGCCGACAGGCGCAAAACTCCACGACTAGCCCTACAGACCAGTTGGCCAACATTCAAGAGTCGGCCAGCTCTGTACAGATGTCAGGTACAGTTGGCCAGATAATAAATGCGCCTACTAGCTCATGAGGAAAAATGGAAAAAATATGGAAAAAAATACGAGTGAGGAAAAATGAGAAAAGCACCTACAAGGGCGGGCACACCCACAACAGAGGCCCTAGTGTCTCAGTAAAGACAGGAGATGACTTCTAACACCCCCTCTCAGCTCCTGGCTGTGAAACCAACCACAGGGAGCTAGGGTGCCGCCTGAGCAAATCCTGAGTTAGCGACTTCGTGAAGAGGTCCACCGTACTGTCCTCCGTCGAACAAAACTCTAGCAAGATGTCATCAGCAACGATCTGTTCATGAACAAAGTGCCTCTGGATGACCGTGGGTTCCTCCAGTGGAGGCCCAATCCTGCCATGCAACCTCTGTAACCTCACCATCTCACAAGCAGCCCGGTACTTTGCCTCTGTCGACAACAAGGCAAAAGATGACTGCCTCTTACTACTCCATAAGACTGCTCCTCGGCCTGAAGTAGATCTCCTCGTGTCTCGATCTCCTCCCCAATCTGAGTCACTCCGACCGTGGAGTCGGACTCCATCCATCAATCCCCCTCCAGTGTAAAAGAGACCAAGATCCTTCGCATGCTGCAGAAACCACAAGATACGCAATCCTACCTCCCAAAGAGTCATCTGCAGCCCTGAGCTCAATTGCCTCGTCAAGAAGCTCCCATCCAATCTGGTATCCATCGACCAAATCAATGAACCATTCTGCTTCCGAGTCAAAGAGGCATCACACTGCTCATCACAAGGATCAACACCTGTTAGGGTGCAAAGCCTAGTCCTGGAAACTGAAGACCACGCAAGGCCTTCTGAAACCTGTCAACCACCCCCTCTGAATCTGAAACCACAAAGCCTGGAGTATGTACCTCCTTCTGCAGGTAATAAACTGCCACCTGCTTGGCTTTCCGAGAGGTCCCCGTGGAAGAACATCCTCATCTACAGGAGTTTCTTTGTCCCGAATACTACGAGACATCAGAGCATAAGTTACCTGTTCAGTTTCCTCTGACTGACGAACACAAGAACCACCAACATCAATACTGGAAAGTTCCTGCCAACTGCTGCCATCAACTAGCAAGCTATCCTCCATCTAGTGTCGGAAAGCCTGCACCTGCAGCATATCCACACTTAAGTGACCATTACCAGACTGCCACTCATCACAAAACTGAGAACCTGGGAGAGAGTGCTGAAAGTTTGTAAACTCCATTCTCCACTCCGCCTTCCCAAACTACCTGGCTTGTTGCCTTGTCTCGGAGAGCAACAAAATGCTCATCAAACTCCACCCGTACGCCAGTCTTGCAAACCTGATGCACTGACAACAGATGAAAACCAAGTGACGGATCATACAACACCTGGGAGGAATGCTTCTCCCCCCTGCCATCGAGAACTATCTCCAACCTACCCTCACTATGAACTGGGATAGTGGATGTATCCCCAGTAAGAATGTGACCAGAATACCTGCAGAGATCCTGTAAACCTGAACGGGAAGGAGTCATGTGCCTGGAAGCACCACTGTCTAGAATCCACTCCCGAGTATCCCTAGCGACAAGTCCTCCAACCTCCTCCCTGCCCGAAGAAAATGAAACATCGGTGTCCATCACCTCCAAGTGCACAAATGCTAGTCTCTTCACGATTGCTGCTGAGGAGTCTTCACCCTTCTCGGTCTTCTGCTTGGAACATTGCCTCCAATAGTGGCCTTTCTCGCCACAATCATTACAGGTCCTCTCTGCCTTTAGTTTCTTACCGTCAACGTCGGACATCTTCTCACAAGACTGAATTGTTCCTCCTGCTCCAAGACCATGGGCACAAGCTCCTCCCACGTGATGGTGCTAAGCCTACCACTGGTAATCAAAGACGAGTAAAATGCTGAGTACTGAGAGGGCAAATGCGACAGCAACGTTATGGCCTATCCTCTAACGATATCTCCTTCCCAACCTAGAGAACTTTCTGCTGAAGAGCCTGCAGCTTGTTAATATGCTCATGCATCATCGACGAGTTTATAGGGCTCATAACCCGCATCTGTACTTCCAAGGAAATCCTATGGGCGATACCCTTTTGTAAAGAGAAGCCAAATGCTACCATATATCTCTGGCCAGTGCCATATGCTTTACATGATTGATTACCTGCGGTGTGCAGTTGAGGAAGATAAATGAACGGACCCTGGCGTTGACATGATCCCACAACTGTGCTTATGCCTCCCGTTCCTTTCGGGTCGACGGTAACTCCCCTTCCTCTACCTCCGGCCGTGGAACCCCAACAACGATGAAATCAGCAAGGTCGTAAGACTCCAAAATAGATTCCATCATAACCTTCCATATGCTGTAGTTGTTCCCGTCCAACTGACGGTTCACTGAGAACGTGGGGAATGTAGGGATCTTCACATGCCTCTCGGCCATCTCCAACAAATTTGCCATTGCGGGGATGTAATCTGAAAAAGGGTGGGTGCGTGGGAACAAAGAAGATCTTACACCTGCAAGTGGCTGTCCAGCAAATTAGCCCGCCGTCCTCTTACTTCTCCTCTTCCCGAACTGTCATGTGCCATGGACATTCTCAGAGAGTATCCAGAAGAGGCACCCAAAAAAGACAATTAGAACCAGAATTTAGGGGCATCAGATGCAAAAGAGGCAAGTTTGGACTTGGAGGAGGACCAGGGTGTTGTCGGCTGGGACAAACAACTATCGGATGTACCAAAAGACAGGGCGACTGCATGCGCTGAATTTTATGAATAAAATAAGCAGGTCGGCTGTAACCCGCCTGACGGGCGGTGAAACAAACACTCGCACATAAAACACTTCAATGCCATTGAGGACCAACAAAAGGAAAAACAAACAGGGGGAGCTAGAGTGCTCCTGCAAACAGTACATGGACACCGATTGGCCCCAAAACGTAGTGGCGTCCCTTGCGGTATTTCTTTAATTGATTAAAAGAGCTTTGATTACAATAAGGCTGGAAACTCAGCCGTCACAGTAGAACCCCTGAAGCCTGCAAAGAATCTACATCATGGCTTCTTGTCCACTCGGCATCAACAAACAAGTCCAGCCATTGTTCACATCGAAAGACTCTCTCACATTGAGTCTGCATACAGAAGCTTTCTCCCATGATCAGGGCTGCCACAACCATCCATAGCCTCTCACACTATGAACAGCATCACATCCTGACACATCCAATGCTTCTACATCACAACACAGACTCCCAAACTGTCTCTCAAAAGAGAACTCGCATCACAGCACAGCATATCTATCACAAACCCCTATATTCTAGGGACATGCGGATGCGTGTCAGGCCTAGAAACATGCGGATGCATGTATGTATTATACCTGGGCATGTGTATGGATCATATGAGTGGATACATATGAGTCCAAGGACATGGCAGGACATTTGTGGACTTTCGGGCGGTGCCCGTGTGGATTCCGGCCATGCACACATGGTGTGTTATGATGGCAAGCGGAATATTTTCAAGACAAGAATGATGATAGGTGGTTCTCCAAGTTTACATGTGCACAATGCATAAATGATGCATGCCATAACTTTATTTTACTTTGTGTGACATTGTCTTGCTGCCTAGTTGTGAAGTCCGAGGGACCGGGGACGCCCAGGCACCTTGTGGACACGTGTGTGCACTCCTGATTGGGCCTAAAACAATTGGCTTATAGGTTTTGCAGGTGGTAAGTGCATCCACACTCAATTTACAGCTTACTTCATTTACTACTAAGGTTTATTGGTTTGCAGGTCCACACTCATTAATAAGTGGCCAGACAACTTATAATGCGTTCGCATTTGGTTGGACCAAAATTAATGAAGTCCGGACAGCTTATGGCCATTTCCCATTTGGTTGGACCTAAACTTAATAGAAACAGGACAAATGGAGCACTATGGACTAGACACCTACCTGGACACCTTATGGGGACACATGTCAGCCAGCAGGTGTACCCACCAGGCCCCTGAGGTGGCACCTGAAAAAGGCGCCTCCCTCAAGAGGCCGTTTTGGGCTGTTTTACTCATTATTCAACATATTGGAGAGCTGGTTGGAGCTTTGGGAGTTGCTACAGGGCTGGTTGCTTGCTTCCCGGACTCACACAAGCTTGGACAACGATCCCCACACTCTTCTAAAGGGCTGGTTGGTAAATTTCAGACCTGCAATTTCTGGTTATTGCGAGTTTTGGGTGGTTACAGGTGTCCAAAGTCAACTTGGACAGTACAGGACAGCTCTAGGGACCTCCACAGGGCTGTAGGACCCTTTACAGGTGGATTTCTCGCGACAGAAAGTTGCTGTTTTGGACTGGTTATTGCACAAAACATGCCAGACAGCAATGGAATATGTGAACATGGATGTGTCTCAAGGATTCCTAGTATAGCACGTGCTTAGGGCAAGCATTAGGGACACTTACTCGCGGAGAACACAGGTTTCTGGATCAGTTTCTCGCGTGGAAACAGGGCCTAAAGATCCATTTACATCTTGTGCAGGGCGGAGTACCTGTGAGGATTGTGATACTCTTGTGCAGGGCGGATGTACATGTGAAGAGGCTTGAGCAGGGCGGATGAACCTGTGTGTAGGGCGGATGTACCTACAGATTCTCTTGTTTGAAATGTATTCATTCATAATGTATTTGGAAGAATCAAGTGCAGGCTGGTGGTGAATCCCCAGGCACCCGTAATCTTGTACTTTGCAGACTCTTTTGGTAATATAACCTAAAGGGGGGGGGGTCAGCCTATCATCGGCCCCTTTATGTGGTGTACTGTCATTTTCAGCTTTGTGATTGTAATGCTCAAGTGTTAAGTGCTCAGAATCTTGTTCACATTTATACGATTATATCATACAGTCGACACACCTGTACCAACCCTCTCTACCTTCCAAGGGTACTATCCATCTCTGTCATGGATTCCTTGTCCCCTGTCCAATCAGTAGCAAGGCTGTACCAAACATGTGTCCATTCCTGTACCTTCTGCCTGCATGTGACCTATCTCCTAGAGAAACCCAAAAACATGTTTCCTCGAGAAACCTACGACCTGTTTCCACATGAAACCCTTAGGCCTGTTCCCTTTGAAACTTCTGTCCTGTTTCCATACAGAACCATTCATGGCACCATTCAACAACAGTGCCAACAACAGCATACATCTAGTTACCTGTTCCCTCATGAAACATCTGGCAACACAGAGATGTCCATAACTGTAGGTCCCTCTGTTCCTTTCTAGGAGGAAGAAAACAATCTGCTCCATGAGCACGCAGCCATGCGAGCTTGCATCACTACCATGCCAAGAAACATAACCAAGTGACCTGTACTTGCAGCCAGAAACCCAAGTACATAGCTGAATTTGCAGCCAAACAAAAACAGCCCATAAATAGTCCTCAAACTGATCTCAAAACAGTCCCGAGCATTGCTCATGTTCATAGCCACATGCACTGCTACGAAACAGTCCATAAACCCTTTCCAAAACAGTCCCGAACCAAAGCAAAGAGAAGCTGAAAGTTCCATCAGTTGAACACCATCGACATGATGTCTATGTTCATGAAAAACCAGCCCTTGTCCACCTTTATGTCCAGAGAAACCAGCCCCCTGTCTTCTGCAAAAACACGCCCCCTCCAAAAAGCACCAATGCTATTGGGCGTTTCATAGCAAGCAAGGGAGGGAAAGAAGCGCATCTTCCAAGAGCTAGAGAGAGAGAGAGAAGGAAGGCCTGTGCCTCTGTTCTGTAGCACAGCACAGCAGAGCCAGCCCTTTACTCTCCCAAAAGCATGCCTGTGGAGATATTCAGCTGCACCTACAACTTCTGAAGCACAGCCTGCCTGCTGCCCTTTCCAAAAAGCCAAAGCTATTCAGCTGCTCAGACCCGCCTGTACCTGCTGGACAGAACTGTCCTTATCCGCCTGCATGTACCTGTTCGTACAGATCTGCATCTGCACAGTAGGCGCCTGAACCTGCAGCACCCGTACCAGTCTGTACAAGCCTTTTCACAGCTACTGTACGGTACCGCTACTCTCCACGCAGCCAACCAGCCTGTTTCTCTTCTCCTCCAGGCAGCCAACTTCTACGATCTCTCCCCAAAAGCCAGAGAGAGAGAGAGAGGCGCACCTCCCCCCAAAAGTAGAATAGCCTCTAAATATTACCTAGGGGCCTCCTAAGGTTTTAAAACCTTTATAACATTAAGTTTTGGCCACCAAAGGTTATAAAACCTTTTTAATTAAAGTCTCTTTGCCCCCTTCACACTTGGGGTTGTCCACACATGGGCTTCCTTTTTAACTCCAATCTGATGCCATTCACACTGTCCACCATGTCCCCGTGCACACCTGCATTCTGTCCAGAGAAAAACACAAGGTCATGACATCGGCTAGCCGACCAGCAGTCGGCCAGCTCTCCTTGTGTCCAAAGGGCACATTAGCTCATTGTATTAGTCATTCATTCCTTTACGGGGATGGGTCCTTAGGGTCAAAGTAGGGACCAGATTTTGGTGATGTTCACCTTTTGTAATGAAGACAGCCTAGGGCTATAGATTAGGTATCTTTTTGTACCATATTAATATACTGAATTTCCAGCATCTCTCTCTCTCTCTCTACTCTCTCTTCATGTCTGCGTTTTGCATCAGCATGTTACCAGTGGTGTTTAGGGCTGAAAGAAGACCCCAAGAGCTTCCGCGTCAGTCCCTAACAGTCCACCAATCAGCAACACAACAGTCCCCCTCTTGCTCACACAAATCCCAAGAACAATCAAGAGCCTAGGGCTCTGATATCATGTCAAAATATGCGGCGGAGATGATGACCAAATTTGGGAACGCGAGAGCAAACGCAATGCAAAAAAACAGCACAAGAGAGGGAGAGAGATAGAGGCGTGTAACTCTACTCTATATACACAAAGAAGATCCCGAAATAATGAAACAAATGACAAAGGGCTATGGGGCCATTTTATATGGCCCCCAAGTAGCAGTCAGCCTGCTCCAAAGGCAGCCGACGGGCACAAAACTCCACGACCAGCCCTAAAGACCGGTCGGCCAGCTCTGTACAGAAGTTGAGTACAATTGGCCAGATAATAAATGCGCCTGCCAGCTCATGACTGCCCCCCCAAGCCATAGAAAAATGGAAAAAATATGGGGAAAAATACGAGGAGTGAGGAAAAATGAGAAAAGGACCTACAAGGGCGGGCACACCCACAACAGAGACCCTGGTGTCTCAGTAAAGACAGGAGATGACTTCTAACAAGGGATCTCCTCGTGTTTGTCTTCGTCGAGCACAAAGTCTTTCAACTTCTCTATCATACAATCCATGGCCTCGTAGACCTTGCCTATGCATGATTGCATAGCGTCTACAATCCTCAACAGGTGAACTATGGGCCTCACCATAGCATCCATGGTCTTCACACGCTCCCACCAACAGGCGTCATGCGCCCGTAACCTACATTCTTGGCCAATGTTTGTACAAGACTCTTGCATGTCAACAAACTCGTCACTAAGGAAAAGCCCCCTCAAAGCACCGCTACAATCCCTCAACCGGCCCAACATAAGGAAGTTCTAGGCAAACCGGGTGTCCGAATATTTGAGGAGAGAGAGAGAGGACGTCTTGTTTAACTCATGCCGAAGTCTTTGGTGGTTGAGGACAAAGGAGACCATGGTGTTGGCCTCCTCAATGAGCGGGCTATTCCATGGCAATGCCGCTATGTCCTTGAGGAGGTTGTTTAGGCAATGAGCCATACAAAAGGACACCATGACATGTCCATACATCCCACCATGTCCATCGCGTCATCCTTCTACAAGAAGGCCGAGCACGTGAGGAGGATGCCATGATTGAGGATGGCTTGACCGAGAGAGAGAGAGAGAGAGAGAGAGAGAGAGAGGCTTGAGCCTTGAGGGAGAGAGACTAGAGACTAGAGTGCTCGTGTGAGATCCTAGAGGCTTGGAAGTTGGAAGACTCAAGAGGCTTGAGGGAGAGGTGAGAGAGAGAGCCAATGATCTCCATGGTGGTAGCCCACTCCGCCGCAAGCACATCCGCACTCTTCCTAGTGCCGGATGCATCATGAGATGAGATGAAGAACATCTCTCCGCGAGAATATGCAACCACGCCATGAATATGTTGGGGTAAAGGCATAATGCCCACCCTTATAGTGTGTACAAGCCCATAAGTTATAGTACATAGTACACTTAGTACTTTTAATGTACTAAGTGTACTATGTGTACTAGTGCAATATACATGTGTGATAGGGGAGTCACACACTCACACTTGGTGAGTTGACTTATCCCCACAACTCTCTCTCTCTCCCTTGTTCTCTTTGTGTATGTCTCCCACATGACTTAACCCTAATTCCTTCTCCCACACAACTGGTATCAGAGCTGCCTGCTGCTGCAGAGGACACGTGGCTGTTGAGTCGCCTCTTTGCTGGCTATATGCGCTGAGCGCTACGTGGCTGAGCGCAGGCTGACTGGCCTTACAGGAGGCGCCTGGCTGCAGCAGCCTGGCTTTTTCGCCCCCCTCACCTGCACAGAACAGAAGCAGCAATCATTAGCAATCATCAACCCCTCTTTTCCTGCAACAAAACCCGCCTGCAAATCAGAGAAAAATCAAGAAATTACAAGGTATTTTCCTCAAATTTTTTTTTGGGATTTGCAATTGGGCAGGTGCAATCATTAATTGAGCAGATACAGGCGCCGAATTGCTCAAATTTTGAGCAAAATTGGCAAAATTGGGTGACATTGGTCACAATTAGGATCAATTTGCAAGAAATTGGTCACAATCAGGATCAATTTGCAGCAAATTGGATGTCGAAATTTGGGGCTTTTGATGTAATTGTGCAATTAAGCACTCATACATGCTGTATGATGTGAAAAATCGCACATTTGGGCAAAATTGCAGCAAATTGCAGTGCAAATCAAGGGGCTTTTGTGCCGATTTGGTTGATTTGCATGCAAGCAATCGCATTTGATGCTGTGGATAATGTGTTGATGCCTTACAAGCACTCAATGTGCCTGTAAATCAAGGGGCTTTCATGTATTTGATGTATATGTGGCCAGGGGGAAGCATCGCGAAGACTTTGGATGCCTTCATGTGCGTCAATGTACCATGTATGATCAGAAATTGATCTTAAATCAAGGGGCTTTTCAAGTTCGTATGCTTGTTGAGCTTGGCAAAGCAGCAGGCAAGACATTTATGCCTTGAATCCTCAAAAATCAGCTTGCAGTCAAGGGGCTTTTGCCCAATTTCTGTTCGAGACTGTTTTATGCAGTGTTCGGGACTGTAAAAGTCTGATTTTTACTCATTTGGACAGCCAGGAGAGCATTTATTGCTACTGTACCTGCTGGTACAGATTTGGCACAGCTTTGTGCAAGTTTTGGCATGGCTGTACACTGTTTTGAGTGACCAAAAGGCTCAATTTCAGCTGCTGTACTTGCCGGTACAGGTTTGGTACATCATTGGTGAGCACTTGGTACTGCTGTACAGTACTTTGGAAGGGCAACAGAGCACATTTAAGGTGCTGTCCTAAATCTGCAGCAACCAGATTTTGGTGATTTCATCACATAAAGTGGGAGAAAAGTTGCATTCTTGCTTCTGCAATGGGAGATAAAGCTTGGGAGAACAACTGTGAGCACTTTGTGTGCTTTTGGTGCAGTGTTTGCACATTTTGCAGGGAGTCAGGCATTGACAGGTTGCATATTGCTATGGCAACCACAGGTGAGAGCTCTTCATTGCTTCACATCAAGAAGCTTGAAGGCTCGCATAATTATGATATTTGGCAAACCCAGTGCTACAATGTGTTGCTCCAGAAAAAGCAGCACAAGCCTATCAAAGAAAGGGGTGTGATGCCCGCTTCTCTTACTGCTGAAGAGTGGGAAGATATGGATGAGCTGGCAAGATCTACTATCATGTTGTCTGTGTCAGACTCATTACTTTTCAGCATTCGTGAAGAGAAGACAGCTTTGGGAATGTGGCAGAGATTGCAGGACTTGTATGCCCAACAAAGTGCCTCAAGCAAAGTGTATTGGTTGAAGAAACTCATAGGTCTCCAGATGAAGGAAGGGGAATCTATGACAGCCCATCTCAATGAGTTTAATGGTATTGTCAGCCAAGTTATAAATCAAAAGTTGGCAATGGACGATGAGTTCAAAGCCACTTTTCTGTTATGCACTTTGCCAGAGAGTTGGGACACTTTCAGGACAGCCACTAGCAATTCGCATGCTATGCTGTCATATGCAGATGTTGAGGGTGCTCTTCTTCAAGAAGAGATGAACAGGAAAAACAACTCTGTTGGAAAGTCCAATGCAATGAATGCACGTGGGAGATCCCAGCAAAGGGGAAAAAGCCAAGAAAGGGGAAGGAGCAAGTCTCGCTCCAAAAAGGATTTGGAATGCCATTATTGTGGCAAGAAGGGACACATTAAAAAGCAATGCTACAAATGGAAAAATGATCAAAAAGAAAAGGGAAAAGGCAAAGACAAAGACAAGGATGAAGCCAAAGATGTAAAGCCGAAGGGCAAAAGTGGAGTCAAGATTGAAGAAATCAATGTGTCACATGCAGGTGGCAGTGAGGATGAGGTCCTAATTACTTCTTCACTTGATGCCCATTCACTTCTTACAGGTGGTCATGGTATGCACTCATGGATCATTGATTCAGGTGCCTCCTTTCATGTCACAGGTTGCAGAGACTTGTTTGTCAGGTATACTGCTGGCAATGAAGGAGTGGTTTATTTGGGTGATAACCATGCATGCAAGATTCTTGGCAGAGGTGATGCGAGGCTTGTATTTTGAGATGGCTCACAGCTTATGCTCCATGATGTCAGGCATGTGCCTGAGATCAAGAAGAATCTGCTTTCTACTGGACAGCTTGATGATGCTGATTATGTTACCACATTTGGTCGTGGAAAGTGAAAAATTAGTAAGGGCTCACTGGTTGTTGCCGGAGGCTCTAAGGTGGACACTCTTTACTTTATGCATGCAGGTGTTTGTCACCATGCTAATGTAAATGCAACCGAGCTGCCGGAAATTTCTATGTGGCATAGCCGGTTGGGACACATGAGTGTAAAAGGAATGGAGCAATTGTCTCGTTTGGGTTACTTGCCTTCTCTAAAGTTTTCAAGTTTTCAGTTTTGTGAGCATTGTATATATGGTAGGCAACTACAGTGCCCCCACAAGAAAGCTCTTGGACAGAAAGATGCTCAGTTAGAGCTTGTGCATACGGATGTATGTGAGATGCCTCAGCTTTCTTTGGGAGGGGCAAAATACTTTGTGTCTTTTATTGATGATGCCACACGCAAGGTGTGGGTTTATCCTCTTCGTTTGAAGAGTGATACATTCTCAGTGTTTGAGAAGTTTGTTGCTCTTGTTGAGAATCAAACTGGCAAAACACTGAAGGCTTTGCGTTCCGACAATGGTGGAGAGTATATGTCCAAACAGTTTCAGGACTTTTGTGATGCTAAAGGCATCAAGAGGGAGCTCTCTACTCCTTATGATCCTCCACAAAACGGGACAGCAGAGAGGATGAACAGGACCATTCAGGAGAAGGTCCGTTCTATGTTGTCACATGCTGCATTACCTCATGGTTTTTGGGCTGAAGCTGTTATGACAGCCGTTCACCTTATAAACAGGTCACCTAACACGAGGCTTGGTGGGAAAGTGCCAGAAGAAGTATGGACAGGGAAGCCTCCGTCATACAAGCACTTGAGAGTGTTTGGTTGCATTGCGTACGTGCACATACGCAGGGAAATGCGCACCAAACTTGATCCTAAGTCTCACAAATGCATATTCCTAGGATATGGTGACAGAGGTGAAATGGGGTATAGACTTTGGGATCCCATGAATAGAAAGATCATACGCAGCAATGATGTCATTTTTGATGAAACATGCATGTATAAGGAGCCTGCAAGGCAACAAGAGCCTGGCAGAGTCATCTTTGATGATGATGGACATCATGGACAACAACAAAGGGCTGTAAATCAGCCATTACAGCAGGAAAACCAGCCCTTAAATGGTGCTGAAAATGGTCCAAATGGACAGCCAAAGATGGCAGAAGATATCCCTATGGATATACCACAGTTGGAGGAGATACCGGGCATGATTTTTCAGCCTTATGGCATGGAACAGGAGCCACCAATGGGTGATATGCAGGCTGGACAGCAACCTGTAAATGATGGTCATTGGGTACGGAGGTCCACTAGACCCTCCAGAGCCCCTGACAGGTTTGTTCCAGGGGTTGACTACTTGATGCTTACTGACTGTGGGGAGCCCTCATGTTATAAGGAGGCTTTACAGAGGGCAGACAAAGCTCTATGGGAGCGTGCCATGAAGTCAGAGATGGATTCTCTGCACAAAAATGGAACTTGGAAGTTGGTGCCTTTGCCTGCACAGGCAAGAAGGTTTTGCCATGCAAGTGGGTATACAGGCTCAAAGTTGCATCTGATGCAAAGCCAAGATATAAAGCCAGGTTAGTGGCTAAGGGCTTCAAGCAAGAATATGGTGTGGACTTTGATGAGATCTTCTCTCCAGTGGTCAAAATGACCACACTTAGAGCTGTGTTGGCTTTGGTTGCGCATGATGATCTGGACTTGATTCAGATGGATGTGAAGACTGCTTTTCTTCACGGTGATCTCCATGAGGAGATATATATGCAGCAGCAAGAGGGTTATGCAGTAAGTGGAAAGGAGAAGCTTGTATGCAAGCTGAAAAAGAGTCTTTATGGGCTCAAACAGGCACCAAGGGAATGGTATCATAAATTTGATACATTCATGAAATCTCAGAAATTCAGGAGAAGTGACATAGATCACTGCTTGTACACCAAAAAAGCTTTGGATGGCAGTCTATTGATCCTCATCTTGTATGTTGATGATATGTTGATTGCCGGAAAATCTCGTAAGGAGATGGATACCTTGAAGCAGAGGCTGCATCAAACCTTTGATATGAAGGATTTGGGTGATGCAAATCACATCTTGGGTATGCGGATACTTCGGGACAGAATGTTGTATTTGTCTCAGAAGGAATACATTGGCAAAGTCTTGTAGAGGTTCAATATGGATGGGGGGAAGAAGACTAGTACTCCTTTGCCTCCATATGTGAAACTCAGTGCTATGGACAGCCCACAGTCAGATAGAGACAGGGCTGATATGGCCAAGATTCTGTATGCTTCAGCTTGTGGCAGTCTCATGTATGCCATGGTTGCTACTAGGCCGGACATTGCATTTGCAGTGGGAGTGGTTTCTAGATACATGGCCAACCTTGGCAAGAAGCATTGGGAAGCAGTGAAAGGTGTCATGAGATACCTGAAGGGCACACAGGATATGTGCATTTGCTTTGGCAAACAGGATGCATTAGTGCATGGTTACACGGACTCGGATTATGCCGGTCATCCAGATAACCAGAAGTCTACTACCGGTTATGTGTTTACATTCACAGGAGGTGCTGTGTCATGGATATCCAGGATGCAGAAGTGTACTGCCTTATCTACTACAGAGGCCGAGTATATTGCAGCCACAGAGGCTTGCAAGGAGGCATTATGGCTATCTCGGTTAGTGGTTGATTTGGGCTATACAGGGGATATTCCATTGTTGCATTGTGATAGTCAGACTGCCATCCAGTTGGCAAAGAACCCTGTCTTTCATGCAAAGACGAAGCATGTGGATGTGAAGTATCACTTCATCAGAGAGGTGATAGAGAACAAGCAAATTCAGCTTGTTAAGATTCATACGGATGACAACCCGACTGATCTGTTGACAAAGAGTTTGCCTCCGGAGCGGTTTGCTCATTGCAGACACTTGATGGGCATTGGATGAGGCCAGTTTCAGCCTTGATTTGGCCTTGTATATTATCATGTACATGCTGATTTTTTCTTTTCCTTTACTTAAGGGCACTTTGCCTTTAAGTGGGAGGTTGTTGGGGTAAAGGCATAATGCCCACCCTTATAGTGTGTACAAGCCCATAAGTTATAGTACATAGTACACTTAGTACTTTTAATGTACTAAGTGCACTATGTGTACTAGTGCAATATACATGTGTGATAGGGGAGTCACACACTCACACTTGGTGAGTTGACTTATCCCCACAACTCTCTCTCTCCCTTGTTCTCTCTGTGTATGTCTCCCACATGACTTAACCCTAATTCCTTCTCCCACACAGAATACTCCTCTTGCGGGTGTCGCTCCATCCATCCACAATGAGGGAGATCCCGTTCCTCTCCCATTGCCGCTTTTTGTTGTCAACCGCTACTAGGATGACGAAAACATGAATGATGAGATAGCAATGATCGATTGCACTTACCTAGCCACATGAAAGGTAATGTAGCTGTGGAAGAAGAAGCAAGTCACTGCCATATCCACCTCCTCCTTCAACTTGGGGTTCCAATTCTCCCCAATTGTAGATTGTCGCCATGGGCCACGCAAGCGTTGAGAGGCCGTGGAGATGGAGGGTGCCGACGTCATGGATGGAGCAACATTCCGACTCAATGGTGAAGGTGATGGCGTGCATGATCCCGATCCACCACATGACTCCATCGTAGAGGCTTGAGTTCTTCTCCCCATCGTAGCAAAATCCACGGCCACTCGTGGTGTCCTCCTTGCAGCTTCAACCGTCTTGTAGACGGCAAGCTTGTCAAGAAGTTCCCGTCTCTTTTCGTGCGTGACATTCGTGTAAAACCGCACCTCATGCCCACTCTCATGCAAGAGGTGGGCTTGCACTTTGTCGGCGCCACCCATTCGCCAATGCAAGCAAAGCTTGCATACCCATGGCCGAGAACTACCTCCATGAGCGGATGGGGTGTAGTTAACCTCCTCCCACCATGTCCATCGCGTCGTCCTTCTACAAGAAGGCCCAGCACGTGAGGAGGATGCCATGATGGAGGATGGCTTGACCGAGAGAGAGAGAGAAAGAAAGAAAGAAAGAAAGATTTTATTAATGTCTTCCAAAAGACCGAACTCGGCCTATGAGACAAATCGGAGTACCTGTATGGGGTATCCTCTGTCATCCCAACAAAATGAAAAAGTACTGAATAAAAAAGCTGAATCTGGGTGTGCAGGGGATGGAGCTCTATTACTAGGAGAATGCAAAGCTATATGCATGGAGTATACAATCATGATATGCAACCTAGCTAGCTCCATCCTATACCATACTGGGGGTATAAAATGGTATACATCAGTGAAGGGGGTGTCCACAGCTCCTTGAAGAACATGCCTGGGTGTGCTCTGAAGCGAGCCAGTCGCTCCGCACCCTCTCTGTGAAACTGAGCTCTAATTTCTGTCATCTCTCTCTGGTATAGGCGTGGTGTCCGAAAGCCAGGTGTCCTCTGTCTCCTGCGGGCTCTAAGTGTCTCTGCTCTCTGGAGAGTAATTCCCTGCCGTGTAGGGGCTGGGAGGGGTATGGATCTCTGAAAAAATGTAGTAATCTGTGTCTGTCGCCCCCCCTCTGGAGCTGTCTGAGCCTGTAATAATGTCTCTCTGTGGCGCTGTATGTCTAGAATGTATCTCCCCAGTATGCGCTGGTCTGCTGTCTCAAAGATCTGGCGTAGGGAATGTGGCTCTCTGAATAAAATGGGATATCTCTCTCTGATGGCTGTATATGCTCTGCATCTGCATACATAATGCTCCTCACTCTCCACCTCCTCTCTGCACAATCTGCATACCCTCTCCTCTCGGGGGATCCGTGCTGCTCTGCCAGTCTCAATCTCCAATCGGTGTGATGAAACTCTGAGCTGACCAATAGCCACTCGGGAGCCGTGTGGTAAAAAGCCCTCCATGTATCTAGGCCTCTCTATAAATCCATCATCAGTGATACTCATGAAGTGATCTCTGTAGTATAGCATCTTCGGTGGAAGAGGCTGTGTAGGCGATATCCATGTCTCTCGTGTATAGAGCTGCCATAGATCCTGTCTCAATACTCTGTTCCTCTCACTATGAGAGAGCCGGATATGTGGTGCATCCCTGTCATACTGGAATGGTGGTAGATGATCCATGTCTAGGCCATGCTGTGAGAACCAATGTGTGACCTGTGCATACCATGATCCTCTGTCTCTTGCCTCAGCCAACTGTCTAGATGCCTGAAAAGCTCTGTATGATAATCTGTCCTGTGGCATCTCTCTGAATCTGTCTAGCAGGCATATAGTCTGAAATATGGCCTCTACCATCATAGGAGGCGCAGCAAACTCTGCTCGGATAATGTCATGAGGTACTGACGGTTTGCTGCGTATCATGCGTGCCATCATGAGGGCCTGTGGTCTCTCTATCTGTGTCCACCAATGAGTAGCAAGGCCTGGCGCCCATACTGCTGCTCCATACATCAATGCCGGTGTGACTAATGTGTCAAATAGCCACCCCTTCGTCCGGGGCTCCTGAAAATGCGCCTGGTGGCACTGTCTCTCTAGCATAGCCAATGCTGCATATCCCCGTGTCAATCTAGCTCTGGCTGCTGAACCCATGGTAAAGCGTGTGGCTGCTGCAGAGAAGGTAACCCCTAGGTACACGTATGATGTCACCACCTCCACCTGGCATCCTGCGAGAGTGAATGTCAGCTGACTCCTGCCTTTGTCTCGATGTATGAAAGACCATAACCTTGGTTTTCCCAAGGTTCACAGTAAGACCCCCATGTGTGCAGAAATCACGGAGTGCATGTAGATGCTGCTGTAGACCACCTGGGGACTCAGACACTAATACAATATCATCAGCATAGAGCATAATATGTACTGAGGAACCTGCTAAATCAACTCCATCTCCGCCTCCCCGTGTAATGAAGTCAGCCACCTCATCAATGTATAACCCAAATAGCGTGGGGGAAAGTGGGCATCCTTGCTTCACACCAATGGTGCTAGCAATAGTCTCGGACATACCTCCTGGACATCTGACTCGCCCAAAAACCTGCTCATATAATGCATAGATGCCCCATGTCATATCTGCTGGTATGCCAAGAGACTGCAGGCGCTGAAAGAGCCTCTCTCGTGGTACTGTGTCAAATGCCTTGCGGAAATCCACGAAGCAGCAATAGAGCTTTCTCTTCCTCACTCTGGCCTGATCAATCATACATCTCAAAGTGAATACATGGTCAGTGGTAGAGAAAGCTCTCCTGAAGCCTGCCTGCCTTGATGAGCGTAAACCTGCTCGCTCAGCATATAAGCTAAGCTCCTGCTCCAGCACTGCACCATAGAGTTTGGCTAGCACGTGGCCAACCATAACCGTCCTGTAGTTGCTCGGATCGAGCATATCCCCTGTTTTGTGAATCAGCACAATGGTGTGCATCGTCCACTCCGCAGGCAAACCCTCTGCTAGTGCCCTGTTAAACAGGTGTGCAAGAAAAGGAGCTAAAGAATCTACTGCATATATGAGATGCTCACCCTGCAGGCCCATATGGTCGGCGGCCCGTCCATGCTGTAGGCGGCGGATAGCTTCCTGTACCATCGAGTGGGTAAAGAAGCTAGCTGTGGTAGGTCGAGGCTCCTGTGGCTGAGGTATAGGTGGCTGCTGTGGGGCATGGTATAGACCCTCTGCATATGTGTGCCATGTATGTGGGTCTGCAATAGGTGTCGGGGTCCGGGGCTCTCTGAAGTGCCGCCATGAGACAGGGCTATCTCTACTCATGAAGAAATGAAAGATCTCTAGCTCCTGTATCTCTGCAAAGGCCCGCCTTTTGCGGCGAGTAAGTCTCCTCATCTCTCTCCTCGACTCCTCCTCTGTGATGGCTCCCAAGGCTCTCTGTATGCGGAGTCGTGAGTATAGGGCTCTGCACTCGTCATCATACCATCTGTTCTGGGGCATAGTCCCAGGTCTCGCAGGCTCTCCTGAGTGTACACGCTGTGGGAAGCTCTGTAATGCAGCCGTGTGTAGGAGTGATGCGAGCTGGGCTGTAATGGTATCCATAGATGCCAGGGGATCCATGAGTAGGAGCCCATCCTCTACTCTGCCAGTGTATATGTCTGCCATGTCATGTGTGAAGTAGATGGTAGTGTGTGGCGTCGGTATGTGGGGGGCTGGTGATACTGGTGATCCGGCTAGTGAAAATGCCAAGTATGTATGATCTGCCCCAATAGGACGAGGTGGAATGGAGAATGAGGTGACAAGCTGTGATGCCTCCAAAGACCCCATAATGTAGTCTACCACCGTGCCTCCGGTCCGTGTATGACCCCCATGTGGGAAGCATGTCAGCCCTCCTGATCCCGGCCACTGTAGCATCCCGTTATAAATAACGAGACGATGCCTGGCTCCCAACTCTAGTAAGTGGTCCCCATAATGCCCTCTGTCTGGTCCAGTGTCCTCTGATGCCCGACTAGCCCCTATCTCCTCTGGATCCACAGGGTGGAGGATCTCCATGTCATCATAGTCATACACCTCACACTGTCTGCTCTGTGTGTGGGCATTGAAGTCGCCCGTAAGAAATACTTCCCCTAGTGTAGAATAATGCATAATCTCCTCTGGCAAACAAGTGTATGGCGAGGCTCCTATCTCCTCCTCCTGTGGCATGTCCTCTGTAATGACGTAGGAGGATCCTGATGGAGAAAAGTAACATAGAGCTATGTATATAACCCTGTCCTGTGAGAGCTGTAAGCTGATCCACATGTATCTGGCCTCTGGATCCTGTGCTACCACTCTCAGTCTCCCCTGTAGCTCCCGTCTGAATAGGACTGCTACTCCCCCCGACCCTCTCGAGGTACCCTGGCGTGTGGTCCTCCTGTATGCTGACTCCCACTGGAATCCCTCTACTCGAGGTAGCCCTCTCTCTGGGCTCTGATGTGTCTCTGTCAGAAGTATGATGTCTCTCCCCACCATAACATGCTCCAGTCGTCCAGGCTGCACCCATAGTGAACCATTACAGTTCCATACTACTATGTGTATCTCTGTCAGTGGCCTGGTCTGTGTCCCATAGGCCCCAAACCGCTAATCCATGGGCCAGCCATCAATGATGACCCGACCATCTCGATAGAAGGCCTTCTTGCCTTCTCTCCTCGCGTGTAAGACTCGTGGCATGCAAGTTCTCCTATGCTCAAGCTGCATCCTCGTGAGATCATCATCCAAGAAAATAGGAGCTCCCTCTAAACCCCGTAGTATGACCCTCTTCCTCATGAAGGTGACCCTCTCCGTCTCTCCTGCAAACTGTAGGATGAGGGCTCGCTTGCGTGTTGAGTCTTTCCGGCTCTCCATGCTTTGGTGAAGGGGAGAGGGTGCTCTTCCTTGTAGCCGAGCTTCATGCATAGAAGCTGTCCATCTTTCTCGGGAGTGGAGTCGGGTGTCTCGGCTATACCTGTGACTCGAATGTTGAGGCGGCGGGCATGCCTCATCTTCTCCTCCTCAATGGTAGTGTGAATGATTTGGTTTTCTTCCCTTTGAGTCTCCTCCCTCACTTCTTTACGGATGTTCTTCTTCACCACCTCGACCCATCCTGACTGCTTGGCTTCGAGCTTTCCCTCCATGTCCTTTGTGATCTCCTTGGAGATCTCTTCTTTGATGGCCGTGAGAGTGTTGTCATTGATCTCCCCTTCTTCCTTCTCAGCATTCTTGATGGCTACCATTTCCACTTTCAATGCACTCACCTCCTCCTTGAGTGCCGTGTTCTCTTGTTCGAGGTTCGTGACCCGTGCTTCGAGAGCTATGATGTGCTTGTGTAGTTTGTTTTCCACCTCATTGAGGTTGGAATCGGATGTCTTCTTGTTCTCCTTGATTAATGCCTTCATTGCCATCTCGAGGGCCTCGAGTTTCTCTTGGAGACTCCGGGCCATTCCTCCAAATCACTCTGCAGTCCTTCCCACAGGCAGGGAGGAGAGAGAGAGAGAGAGAGAGAGAGAGAGAGTTATGTAGCTGCCTTGGGGGCCTGAGCATGGGTGGGTGGGAAAAGGGGGCGAAAGCCGGGCAGAGAGGCGAACTGGCGAACTGGGGAAAAAGCGGGCAGAGAGGCAGCGAACTGGCGAACTGGAGGCAGCGAACTGGCGAACTGGGGGAAAAGCGGGCAGAGAGGCAGCGAACTGGCGAACTGGGTGGGAAAAGGGGGCGGAAGCCGGGCAGGGTGGGAAAAGGGGGCGGAAGAGAGAAAGAAAGAGAGATAGACAGAGACTACAAGAGAGAAAATTATCTCTGCCACTTGGAGTCTAAAACTACGAGAGAGACTAAGGCAAAATTTTTAGGTTTGTGTGCACCGTATAATAAAAAGAGAAGGGGTTTGTTCAAATAATGTTCTGAAGCCTGAAGCTGAAGCCCGTGTAGTACCAACCATAGTTGTGAAGCCTAGCATGTCAACTTGGCAGTGAGAGAGAGAGAGAGAGATTGTACTTGGCTATGAGAGAGAGAGAGAGAGAGAGAGAGAGGCTTGAGCCTTGAGGGAGAGAGACTAGAGACTAGAGTGCTCGTGTGAGATCCTAGAGGCTTGGAAGTTGGAAGACTCAAGAGGCTTGCGGGAGAGAAGAGAGAGAGAGCCAATGATTCCATGGTGGTAGCCCACTCCGCCGCAAGCACATCCGCGCTCTTCCAAGTGCCGGATGCATCATGAGATGAGATGAAGAACATCTCTCCGCGAGAATATGCAACCACGCCATGAATACTCCTCTTGCGGGTGTCGCTCCGTCCATCCACAATGAGGGAGATCCCGTTCCTCTCCCATTGCCGCTTTGTGTTGTCAACCGCTACTAGGATGACGAAAACATGAATGATGAGATAGCAATGATCGATTGCACTTACCTAGCCGCATGAAAGGTAATGTGGCTGTGAAAGAAGAAGCAAGTCACTGCCATATCCACCTACTCCTTCAAGTTGGGGTTCCAATTCTCCCCAATTGCAGATTGTCACCGTGGGCCACGCAAGGGTTGAGAGGCTGTGGAGATGGAGGGTGCCGACGTCATGGATGGAGTAACATTCCGACTCGATGGTGAAGGTGATGGCGTGCATGATCCCGATCCACCACATGACTCCATCGTAGAGACTTGAGTTCTTCTCCCATCGTAGCGGAATCCACGGCCACTCGTGGTGTCCTCCTTGCAGCTTCAACCGTCTCGTAGACGGCAAGCTTGTCAAGAAGTTCCCGTCTCTTTTCGTGCGTGACATTCGTGTAAAACCACACCTCATGCCCACTCTCATGCAAGAGGTGGGCTTGCACTTTGTCGGCGCCACCCATTCGCCAATACAGGCAAAGCTTGCATACCCATGGCCGAGAACTACCTCCATGGGTGTAGTTAACCTCCTCCCACCATGTCCATCGCGTCTGCAATATGCGGAAGCTTCGGAGAAGGATCGGTACTTCAAAACTCAGAAATCAGCACTCTTTTCGCGACGGAATTAACGCACAAACTGAAAGATGTGCAGAAAAATAGAGAGAGAAGGGGGAGATGGAGAGGACACAGTATTGGGTCCCAATTACCCTCTGTAGGGCCCCCACCATGGATGGTGTATTTGCTTTATTAGAATGATGTAAATCTGAAAACAAATACAGAAAACTTGACCTTTTCTTGGCTGGAAATCCTGCCCTTGACCTTCAGAAGTCCACCCCTTTGATTGGCAATCTCCTTGGCTTGACTGGCCCTTGATTGGCTTGAGCACTTGGTGAAAACTGAGATGAATGATGGGATTATGGCCTCCACTATTTATACTCCTCCTCAGGAGCAGTCAGCCAACTGAAAATCAGGCTATGTCCCACGACTGGTGGAAATTCAGCAATAAAAGCTGAATTAAATCTCAAAAAACACTGCCTTTTTTTCCTAAGAGGCTGAAAGTGATGCGCCTGCTTCTGATTGGCTGGACACCACTTTTGTCCACAATCCCAAGGCTGGGCAGCCTGTATGGGCTGCCCCATACATGCCCTACAGCCATCTAAAGGCTGTATGCTCGTGAAAATAGCCTTATCTTTGCCCTAGGGCTGTCCCACAGCCCTTCCATGGCTGGTGGATCCAGCCTGGGCGGGCCTTCCTGGCCCTCATGGGGATGGTTTTCACACCATTCCTATGCCCATACTAAGCTCCGGGGTAGCCCTATGGGCTGGCCCCTTGTCCTAAACATAATCTACTCAGTGATCTGGCATCCGGTACCATACCAGATACACAGAACCACTAATATCATTCTAGAGGGAGACTCACAGCGCGGACTGGCACTGTTTCATGTGCAGGACAGTGCACACCTGACCTTAGACTCTTGTGCAGGACAATGCACACCTGACCTTAGACTCCTGTGCAGGACAATGCACACCTGACCTCGGACATCTGAGATGGATCCCTGGCTGACTCGTCCCGGACTGGGCTCACATGGGACCAGTTCGCCATCCCAGGTCCTGCACCTTCTGTACAGAAATGTCTACGTGGCATCCAAGTGCGGGATGCACGTGACAGCGTCGTCCTTCTACAGGAAGGCCCAGCACGTGAGGAGGATGCCATGATTGAGGATGGCTTGACCGAGAGAGAGAGAGAGAGAGAGAGAGAGAGAGAGAGAGAGAGAGAGAGAGAGGCTTGAGCCTTGAGGGAGAGAGACTAGAGACTAGAGTGCTCGTGTGAGATCCTAGAGGCTTGGAAGTTGGAAGACTCAAGAGGCTTGAGGGAGAGGTGAGAGGGAGAGCCAATGATCTCCATGGTGATAGCCCACTCTGCCGCAAGCACATCCGCGCTCTTTCCAGTGCCGTGCCGGATGCATCGTGAGATGAGATGAAGAACATCTCTCCGCGAGAATATGCAACCACGCCATGAATACTCCTCTTGCGGGTGTCGCTCCATCCATCCACAATGAGGGAGATCCCGTTCCTCTCCCATTGCCGCTTTGTGTTGTCAACCGCTACTAGGATGACGAAAACATGAAGGATGAATTAGCAATGATCGATTGCACTTACCTAGCCGCATGAAAGGTAATGTGGCTGTGGAAGAAGAAGCAAGTCACTGCCATATCCACCTCCTCCTTCAACTTGGGATTCCAATCCTCCCCAATTGTAGATTGTCACCGTGGACCATGCAAGGGTTGAGAGGCCGTGGAGATGGAGGGTGCCAACATCATGGATGGAGCAACATTCCGACTCGATGGTGAAGGTGATGGCGTGCATGATCCCGATCCACTACATGACTCCATCGTAGAGGCTTGAGTTCTTCTTCCCATCGTAGCGAAATCCACGGCCACTCGTGGTGTCCTCCTTGCAGCTTCAACCGTCTCGTAGACGGCAAGCTTGTCAAGAAGTTCCCGTCTCTTTTCGTGCGTGACATTCGTGTAAAACCGCACCTCATGCCCACTCTCATGCCAGAGGTGGGCTTGCACTTTGTCGGCTCCACCCGTTCGCCAATACAGGCAAAGCTTGCATACCCATGGCCGAGAACTACCTCCATGAGCGGATGGGGTGTAGTTAACCTCCTCCCACCATGTCCATCGTGTCGTCCTTCTACAAGAAGGCCCAGCACACGTGAGGAGGATGCCATGATTGAGGATGGCTTGACCAAGAGAGAGAGAGAGAGAGAGAGAGGCTTGAGCCTTGAGAGAGAGAGACTAGAGACTAGAGTGCTCGTGTGAGATCCTAGAGGCTTGGAAGTTGGAAGACTCAAGAGGCTTGAGGGAGAGGTGAGAGAGAGAGAGAGAGAGTCTAGAGAGTAGAGCCTTGTGTGAGGCTTGGAACTTGGAAGTTGGAAGAAGCTTGAGGGAGAGAGACTAGAGAGAGTAGATACACTCAAAGTGTGGCTTGCCGCTTGAAGTTTGAGGCTTAAGCAATGAGCAAACTTGCAAAGTGCCAAAGACTCAAGACTCAAGAGACTAGAGAGAGAGAGACAGTTGCTTGAAGGTGTGTGTGTGTGTGTGCTTGTAGCCTTGTATTCTTGTTCTTATATAGATAGGCAAAAGAGAGAGGCAAGGGCCAAGCCTCAAAGGCCAAGGCAAGAGAGAGAGGCAAAGGCCCAAGCCTCAAAGGCCTATAGATTAGGGGTCGATGGTAAACCCTTACCCTGAGAATGAGTAGCCCTAGAATGACACATGCAACTCAGGTTTGAAACTAATGACTGCAACAAGTCTCCACCAACTTTTTTTTTTTAGAGAACATAATTTATTCGTACAACAGAACATCCAGCAGGTGTGGCTAGCATAGTTCAAACCCCAGTCCTCATTACACGTCTTAAAAGTGACTGCTGAAGCTCAAACCAAATGCCAATGAACGACCAAATAAAACTGAAATACACAAGCTAAATCGGATCTAGCGTCTAGATTTCAGTAGAAAGATTGCCGAAACAAATATGTGTGGCATGTGAAGTATATGGCATAGGGTCAATTGTACCAGTTCAGAATTCTCATCATACACAATGAGCTGCAGCACACTGTCTCATACCCTAATGTATCTAAAATATCCATGGCATACCCTGATTTACATCTCAGAATCAGAGGTGATGATGAAGCTTCCTTACCTGAGGGCATGGCTATGGGATCCGCAATGTCATCAAAAGAGCGCTGAGAGTAACGGAAACTCTCAGAAGGGCTGTTGAAAATGGCGAGCAGGCCGTTGGCTGTTTCGTGCCGATGGTGAGAAGAGGTGGCACCGCCGCCGCTGGTGTTACTTATATAGCTCCTGCTGGAAGAAAACGATGTCCTGTGAAGGGGCATGCAGCTGTGGGCTGCTGGCGCCTCGGAGGAGTGCAATTTCCGCTCCCACCGTGAAGAGAGCGGTGGAGGCGATAATGCGCCATGGCTCCTCCTGTGATGTCTATGACCAGTCTGCTCCATGGACCATCCATCACGTGCCCCCGCGGGGTCCCTTGGCCTCGTGGCCGTGCAGCAAACCGACCCCATATAGGTAGAAAAGCGAAAAAACCCTATAAAGCTCGAGCGGCCCCGTCTTGCTCGACGACAAAAAAACTCCCTCAGGCGAAATAGATTGGCTTCGGCAAAACCCTAAACCTAGAGATCAGATGTCTGCAAGAGATTTCTATGAGATTTCGGGATCTACTGCCGCTACTGGTGTGGAGGAAACCCTAGAAAGCTCAGAAATACGGGAGCAGTTCCGATTGGCTTCTGCAGAACAGGAGCAGTGGAGACGGGAGCTCTGCTTGGCCTGCCCACAGAGGGAAGAAGGGAGTACACGCAAGAAAGAAAGCGAGGACTCAATGTTGCAAGCTGACAGAGAAAGATCCTTTATCATTAACCAAAGTCTAATTGAAACTCAAAATAGAAAGAGTACTACTGAGGCTCTTTACACACAACCTAAAGGCCACCTAAACGTGTGGCACTCGACCAATGGGGTGCGGCACCATGCATTGGTGCCTTACACACAGCCATGTCTCCTGGGTGCTCGTCTGCCAAGTGGCCTCCACCTCCTGCCCCTGTTTCGCCAGAGCCTGGGCAGCCGAGCTTGGCTGCCCAAACATGGGCGCACCTACCTCCATCCAATCGCGTTGCAGTTGGTGGACCATGTCATCGATCCTTCCCGCCATTCTGCAACGATAAATCGAGGTTCTTGGCTCTGCGTTTTTTCCAGCACACTACGTTCTTGGTTCTGCGTTTTTTCTAGCCCTCCACAATCGATTAGCAAAGCGAAAATCATCCAGGTATGCTCTGCGTTTTTCTCACTTTCTTGCTCCTCAAACTCTGCGTATATATCTGCATGTTATTGCTTATTTTATGTATGTTGTATACTCGTTTTTATACTCTGCGTGTATATCTACATGTATATATATCTACGTGTACTCTGCGTATATATACACCGCCGGTTCTCTGCGTGTATATACTGCTCTAGTTATGCTCTGCGTATTTTTATACTCTGCGTGTGTGTGTGTGTATATATATATATATACATATATATATATATATATATATATATATGTGTGTGTGTGTGTATATATATATGTGTATATATATATGTATATATGTATATGCGTGTACTCTGCGTATATATACACCACCGGCTCTCTGCGTGTATATACTGCTCTAGAATCGATTTGTAGAGTGAAAAGCATCCAGGTATGCTCTACGTATTTTTCACTTTCTTGCTCCTCAATCTCTGTGTGTGTATCTGCATGTTTTTTTATTTTGATGCATGTTGTATACTCGTCACTTCATGTTGTGATGCATGTTGTGCATACTCTGTGTGTATACTCCGCACATATAGTTATTGCTTGTATATATACTCTGTTGTGATGCATATTTTGATGCATGTTGTGTATACTCTGCGTGTACTCTACATGTATATACTCTGCGTATATATATCTGCATGTATATATATGTGTGTACTTTGCGTATACTCTGCATAGTCTCTGTGTGTATATACTCTGCGTGTACTATGCATGTATATACTCTGCATAGTCTCTGTGTATACTATGCATGTACTGTGCACTTGTATACTCTATTGCATGAATGCAAGGCGCCTGGAACAGTGTGTAAGGCATGAATGCATGGCACATGTTACAAATGCAGATTGATTTCAATGTAAAGGGTCGTATTTGCTTGTATATATCTGTATTTGAATCAATTTAAAATCATAGGTTATTAGGAGTTTAAATTACTTGACATTTGGTGTAGATCACCACCTTGGCCGCATCTTGTTTCAAATCCCAATGGAATGACAAGATGTCTGATTTTCTAGTTTTTTGTCTTTATGGATGGTGGTAGGTAATAGCCTTTCCTTAAGCACTTCATAAGAACTCTGCATGTTATGTATAACCCCGTATATTTTGTATTTTCTGCATGTTATGTATTCCTCCCTTGGTGCAGGTTGGACCAATGAACGTGGTATTCCGTATCTCTTTGTTCTACATATTCTATATCATCTTTATTCTGTATTATCTGTATAAGGCAGGGTTGCATGGCGGGGTATTTGATTGGCTGAGCGCCACGCATTTCAGTGGGCAGTCGGCAATGTGTAAAGCGCCTGTAGCATCTGCATGTTTTGATTTGCATCTTCTTTGATTATTGTTAATCATCATTGAGTGCTTTGATTAGTATTTGATTGACCCCTTTATTGTTCCAGTAATCCCCCAATAGATTCCCAGAACTTGCAAGACAATGAGTACACGCCCTTATACTCCCAATATTCTTAGGCATCCTACTTTCCAGACATGCATGTGCCAGTCACTCCAACCAATAGTTTGACACTGCTCGCATCCTCATCCTCAGCATTTGCATGTCCCCCACTTGTTCCAGGCCCCAGGGACTTTTCCTTTGTCTGCTTTCAGTGGTTCACCGTTTGCATTTATGCCATACAGCCCAACCCAATCGGCTACCAGTCTGTGCATCAAAAGTCCGCAACCCTCACAAGCAGAGACGAAGATCTCATCTTTGCCTCCAGAAAGGAGAAGTGATGTGGATGGGGTTTCTGCCCCAGAAAAGGTAAAAAAGCTACCAGTAAAATGTAGAGTCCAACAATCAGATGATGCAGAGGTGTAGGAGGTTGAAGTTTCCAATAAAACCCCGACCAAGAGAGGTAGGAAGGCCTCAACACCAAAGACCAATGTAGATGAACAAACACGGAAGAGGGAGGTTTGGAAGGATGCATGGGTTGTTCAGCTCATTCACATTCGAGGCTCAATGCACGATGAGTTTGGAAAAACTCCAAAGCAAGGGGTTGATCTATGGTCTAAAGTTGCCACTCAACTTGCAGGGCTATTCCCAAAGTGTGACACAGACTCTGAAAGTTGTAGAAAGAAATGGGGTCGTGTTTATACAGACTACAAGACGGACAAGGCCCATAATTCGATCTCTAGAAATGATCATAAGGTAACATGTCAATGGTTTGATATCATTCATGAGTACATGCACAATTGGGCAAACGTGGTTAGCTACACCCATGCTTTAGTTGTGTTACCGATGGCCCAATTGCGGAAGTAGATGAAGGAGAGGGTACACAATCCTCTATCAAAACAGAAGCGCCAAAGAGCAATGTGCCCAATGTACCACGAAAAGATCGAAAGATTGAGGATTCCCTTGTCGACATGGCCAGCACGGCCAAAGTCATGGCAGATCAACACAAGGACTCTCTTGTGGATCGCAAGGCAGTAGAAGCCCAAAAGTTACAAATGCTAGGCCAGCTTACTTCAGTTGTGACTGGCCTTTTGGGTGTAGTGAAAAGTTTTAAAAAGGCGTGATTTCACTTTGTTATCTCTACTATAAATTATGGTGTTTTAACATGTTTACTATAATTGAAATTTGCCATCATGAAACACTTCATTTTCAGCTAATTTCAAGTTTTAACATGTAAATACACTAATGTTATGTAATCATAGGAATTTAGCCATTCTTCCATGTATTGCAAGGGATGGAAGATGAGTTAATTCTCGTACTTTGTCTCATTGCAATCATCATTTCTTTGATTGCAATGATTGAGATGATGGATTCATATTATGATGAGGACGATTTATGCATGCAACATGTATCCATGCTGAGTCAATGCGCATGGCTCGAGTTTGGCCTGCACGGCAAGCTCAGATTTCTAGGAGGAGATATGAGCGGCGGTCATGTCCTAGACCCCAAACTTTTATGGAGCGTGGTTTGCTTGGAAGCTACTCAGACAGAATGTTCAAGAGTAGGCTCCGCCTAAGCAAGGAAACATTTCACTTCTTGACTGCATGGCTTGCTCCTCGCTTGCAATGGTCTAACACTAATTATCAAAAGGCAATCAATGTGGAGAAGCGTGTATGTGTGGCTTTGCACCGTCTAGCTCTCGGATCAAACTTATAAGTAATAGCAGATTTGTATGGGGTTTCCACATCTTCATGCCAAAAGATCATTATGGAGTTCTGTCATGCAATCTCCACATCATGACCTGTACATTAAATGGCCTTCTTCTTATAGGATGTGTATCATGGCTGAAGGATTTGAGGCAATACATGGCATTTTGTTTGCCATTGGTGCAGTGGATGGTAGCCATGTTCCAATTATTGCCCCTCATGTGCACCATGAGGACTACTTTAATCGGAAGGGGTTTCATTCTATAATTTTGTAGATGACTGTTGCTTCTAACTGCTTGGTTTGGGATTATTACATTGGTTGGGCAGGTTCTATGTATTCCAAAGAAGTGATCGAGGACAGAGGTGTGAATCAAACAGCTTAGGCAATTATTGTTTACTTGGTGATTGTGCTTACCCTACAAGGTTTTGGATGCTTCCTCCATTCAAAGGAAGTAAAGATGGATTATCCCTTGAGCGGTACTTTTGGAACTACATTCAGTCTAGTTCACGAATGCTTGTGGAGAGGGCTTTTGGAATGCTGAAAGCCCGCTTTCATATTTTATTGAAGAGATGTGACATGTTATTGCAGAATGTGCCGAAGATGGTTGGCACTTGTTTGGTCCTTCATAACATGTGCATTGTGCATGGTTGGCACTTGTTTGGTCCTTCATAACATGTGCATTGTGCATGGAGATTCATTTGATGAGGGTTGGGTTCGAGAGACAAGCGAAGGTGGATAGAGCAAACAATGATGCATTGGATTTGGATCCAATCATTCAGAATGGCCTACAAGTGGGTCTTGCTGGGGTTACAACCTTGGTGCAGACCGAGACCTCAGTGGTTGTGCAGAGGGCACAATCATCCGAAACAGCACCGCCTGATTCATCCCAGGTTGGGGGCACAGAAAGGAGAGACAATCTTGCTAGAGTAATGTTTAAAGAGAGAGAGAGAGAGAGGACAAATGTGAGAATTGTATTTGGTGATCATGACTCGGCTGATGAGAGTGACAATAGTGAGTGGGACATGAAATAGTGCTTGGAGGTTATGACTTTGGACACAAAGTTGGTATTTTGTATATCTCAAAAACATCATATTTTGTTTATCTCAATAGTGCTTTTATGTTATGCTTTGGCGGATTTTTTTTAAAGGATGTTTATTTGGTTTTTAAATCTCATATGCCTACTGATTCTCTTTTTTTTTTTGTAGATGGGAGGAGGGGAGGGGGTAAAATAAATGTAGTTCATCCCCTCCCCTCCTCCCGAAGAGAGCATGGTGTAGCCACAATAACTGTGATGATGAGGTTCAAGTCCCCAACTCTCTATTTGTATGGAATGTCATAATTATAACTATTATGTCATTGGGGGCTCACACTCTACTGAAGCTAGGAGGGAACTATTAAAGGAAAATCCAAATAGTCCTTTACTATAGAACTATAGATTGCAAAATCTATGTTGCTCTCACAATTGAAGAGGAAAAACTTCTTGCATGGGATCATAATAATGATAATGACTACCGTGCAAAGATGTCCTAGGTTGAGAAAATCAGGTTTTTTCACCATGACTTTGAGGAATATGTGGCACGATACCAAAAGGTTGATGGCATATTCCGAAGACAGGGTCTGTGTGATTTGCGTATTGGTAAAAAGGTCATTGGATGTAAGTGGGTTTTTAAGTTGAAACGAAAGCTAGATGGCAGTGTTGATTACTATAAGGCTAGACTTGTTGTAAGTGGGTTTTTAAGTTGAAACGAAAGCTAGATGGCAGTGTTGATTGCGAAGGGTTATGCTCAAGAAAAGGGCATTGATTTTGAATGTACCATTCTTCATTATAGCATCATATTCACTTTGCATTGCAACCAATCAATTTTCTGATTTTTGTGCCTCATCAAATGAAAGAGGTTCTTCCTCTTCCCACATACTAGACACAGCCAAAGCATAACAATCTGATGCATAAGAGGCATGATGAAAACCTGAACGAGTACGACTCTACAACTCCTTGAGAAGCAATTCCACCGTGCCTGCCCACAAGTGTTGTCACACCGCCACATTGCACTACGGGTACTCGACCCTCCTCTCACCTCACTTCACTCACACACACTAGCATGCATTGGGGAGAGAGATTAACAAGAGCAAGACTCAATTGCACAATGGGAGAGTCTGTTGTATTGTAAGAGAGATTCACTTATATACATGGCCTTAAGTGTTCACACACACTTAAATTGTGGCCAGCCAAGCACTTTAGGCTCATAAGAGGCCTAATGCTATTACAATGACTACTCTCATAATATATCCATGAAGTACATCACTTCGGACTTCATCCTAACTTACTACCACATGCTCTTGAAAGCGGGAATCGCCATAAATACTCTGTCACACCATTACGGGCGCCCGTCCAAGTTGTAACTTTGGACACTATTGCTTCATATCTTGAATGTATAACCCTTTAGCGTATCTATCGTGACTCCTTGATGTAAGATAATGGAGGTAGATCTTGTTAACCCTAGAATTGGGTTAACAGAACTACCATCATCATGCAATATAGAAATTGATTTTTTTATATTTTTTCCTGAATTCTCAATAAAGCATGAATTGAAAGCTTACCTTCATCCGAATAATCAGGATCAGAATTACCCTCTTCCTTGAAAGAATCATTGTCATCTTCTTCAATAACGTTGAGAGACAAGCCATAGATGCGGAGTTCTTCTTCTTCTGATGAGGACAATCTGGCATGAGGTGTCCTTCCTTGTGACATCTGAAACACTTGATGAATTCTTCCACTGTCCATTAGAGGGTTTGTTGTTGTCTTTTTGAGCATCTCCTTTGACCACATCTTTACCCTTGTACATCCTGGATTTATCAAAAGTACTTGCAGGAAAAGATGTTTAGAAGACTTTATAAAAGACTTTTCTTGCATCATGGAATCCCTAGAAATAAATGTTTTACGTTTAAAATTTAAAGTGAGATCCATGGCAGAACTAAGACCACGAGGATGAAACATATTGACATCAGTCCTAATAGTAAGCTTAAGTCCAGCAATAAATTTCCTTCATTGCTCTTTTTCTTTGACTTTTTCAATCACTTGAACCTGTAATAGAATGTCCTAGAATTTGTTAATATATACTTGGACATTCTCTTTCTCGACCTCACGTAAAGTGTCCCATCGTTGATGCGCTTTAGACTTATATTGAGAAGATAGAAAGTGCTTCTTTAAGAGTTTCTAGAACTCTTTGCATGTTGTAGGTCGATGTTTACCTGGCTTTATCACGTTCGACCATACAGTATCACTTTCAATCAAGTTTCTTGTCCTTTTTCAAGATTTTTGAAAAAATAATCATCCAATTAGCTAAGCCATGCAATAAGTACTCGTGCATCTTTCTTGCAATCATAGTTCTGGAAAGTGGGCGCTTTTCGGCTAATCCGTGAATCTTTTTGGGAACTCTACGCCTAACATGATCATTTTCCTCCTCGTCAGAGTTAAAGAAGTCACGCTTGCACTTAGAACGCTTCACTTGACCCTAGCGTGCGTCAGAGTTCACACCTCACTTGCATTTTTTCTCTTGAAGTGCAAAAAATTTACTCTTGCATAGTGGGTTGTGCATATAGATTTTTCATTGCAAATAATTCAATAAAAAAAGTGCAATTTACTAATGCGGATAAATAAATAAAGACGAGAAACTTAGCTCTTGAACCGTGTTGAATTCGGGTTTGAAGTCCTTAAATGGTTGATCTTGACACTATCCTTTTACTTCAATTCTGAATGAAATTCGAGCATGGTCAAAAAACTTAAGTATTGGTCGACTTTGGCAAGATTTTTAAAGGCACTTCAATATCCTGACGAGGTTGACGTAGTGAAGAAACCGGAGCCAAAAATAACACCTTCCAAAAACTTCCAATTTTTTATTCCCTTTTGATGCCCAAAATTTTAGTTGCTACAAACCTTCCAATTTTTTGAAAAAGAGTTGTGTTTTTTCTGTAACTTTTCTGCTAATTTTTTGCAAACCTAAAATTTTTATTGAGCCCTTTTCTTCTTTGAGAACTTTTGAGAAGCTTTATAAACTTATGTAAGCTTTTATAAGGTTAAAATGAAAGCTTTCCCTTTAAAAAAAAGCATATAATATTAAGCTTTTTGTAATCTTACAAAGACTTTAAAAGAAAATGACGTCTTCTCTCAGAGTGGAACTTGCGCAGCGCAACAGTAGAAAAAGAAGAAATTTAGGTCGTTTTCACTGCGTTGCCACCCATGGAGAAGAAATAAGCATATAGTCTATGTGTGCATACTCAATGCTCTATGCTTTTATGTATAGATTATGTATGATCCATGTATATTCCTCATAGGCTTCATGCGTAGATTATGTATAGAGTTTATGATGCTTAGTCTTATGCATAGGAGTTTTAAGTATTTATGTTTATGCACATGGATAGATGGCAGCAACTTGTCACACACTATTACACGTGTAGAGGAGGAGTAGATATCCTAGTAGTATTTGTAAGTATATTACCTCAAACTGTATCTTATCTTTTAAGAAATAAGGATTATCTTATCACAACATAAAATCAATGTTTATTTGTTTGTATGTGTGTAGCTTAAAGCAGTGAATTTCCCCCTATACAAGATGAACATGATTTCACATTATAGTGGGGTTTGGAAGCTCTCTTTGAAAGGGTGTTGAAAGGTGTAAGAAGAAAGATGGATTATTATTTCTGGAGGCCCTGATTCGCAAGTATTTCAAGTAATAATAGGTACATTTCCAAAC